>NC_056728.1:1273319052-1273376552 GCF_019279795.1 Protopterus annectens
GTGGCGGCATTTCCATCCAGAAATTTGAAAATTTCTAGATTTGGTGGCCTTCGTAACTACCTTCAATATTTCCCTTTAGTGGACCTCCAAAATGTCCCTTTCTGAATATACATCTCTCAGAGTGTTTCATCCTTTCCTGGCTCATTTGCTTTAGCTCATGTATATTTTACTGAATAAATGCGTTTTGTTAGTCTGTCCTGCTCTCTGTACCTGGAATAAACATCCAGGATAGGATTTAAGGTTTACCTCCCAAATCATTATCCCAAGCCATAATATATCTGTTATGTCTGAATAAGTTAAATATCTCTCATTCTTAAAGTAGCCCTTAACTCCTAGCAGTTTACCAATATACATTCATTCTCCCTCTAATAGCTCTTATAAAAGTACCAAATGTAAATAAAGTGTCCCCACCGTATTTAATGATTTTCTTTCTTTTTTTAAACTGTATTCTAAAATTATGTGCTAACAAGATTTAAAGATTTTATTCTTCCTAGTGAAACTTTTTAAACAGTTTTTAAGCAAATTTTCAGGGGTTTAAATATATATTTACTGTAAAATTTTTCACTGATTATTTTAGGAAAGTTTGTTTTGCAATTTGTTAATTGTAGTTAGTCTAATAGTTTAATTAGGTTATCCAAAATAATATGGATTTTATGTATTTTCAATATAAAATACAAAGTACTGTTTCACATTTCTTATGGATTTTTGATACCTGATTTATGGAACAGATTTTGATTCAGTTATTCAGTTAAGAAGATAGTCATTTGATGATCAATTTAGTATTTAATGGTGTAGAAGATGTGTGATTGTTTAGTTCTAAAGAAGTCTTTGGTCAGTCCTGTTTAGGGCAAAAGCTCTTAACTATGTTATTAAATTAGTGTTTTAACATATACTTTGGTGTGATTTTTAGTCTGTGAGTAATCTGTGAACCCTTGTATTAATGTGTTCTTTACCTAGCTCCTACAAGTACAAAACATACCCCCCCCCCATTATGACTATTTGTAAACTTTCTGAAAATATTCTGATGTGACTGCAGGGAGTCTCAACCAATTCAAGACATAATTTCAACTCTCTAATTGACCATTTTAGAACTTCAGTCTCTGCCTCTAATATATTATTACCTCTGTGAAACCTCTGTTCCCAAAGTGAGTGACATACATAGGTTCATAGGTATGTACTAGGCTATCTGCCCGAAGGCATTTATAAGCCTAGCCGGAATGTGTTAGCTTTGTCACCTGGGACCTATTATCCTACCATTCATTCTCTTCTACCCTGTTTCATGTTGCTGAGAGCTCCATATGTAAAACACCTCTAGTTGTGCCGCTGTCCAATCATCATCATCATCAGCCCTCTTTCCCCATTTTTGCATGGTGCTGGGGTGTCAGGTCAGCTGTCATTATCTCTCTCAATTTAGTGCCACTCTCCTACCTTCTTCAACAGTCATGCCTTATTGTCACAGGACTTCTCTCAGACAATCCATATATCTGTTGGATGGATGCCCTTGTTTCCTCGTGCCTACTTCCTGTTTGCCCCAAATCTTCTTTAGCAGATTGTCTTCTGCTTTTCTGTACATGCACCAAACCACCATAATCTGTTCGCTTTGACCTTCTCTGCAAATGCAGCTACTTTGGCTTCTGCTATGATGTCCTTATTTCTTCACCTGTCCCACAGTGTGCATTCTATCACATATCGCAGGCACATCATCTCCATCACCTCTAGCTTCCTCAACTGCTCTGCCTTTACTGCCCAGGTTTCTGTACCATACAGTAGTACTGGTCACACCACTGTTTTGTACACCTTACTTTTCAGCTTCTTTGTCATTATTTTGTCATACACTACCCATGACATTCTGTGCTGATTGACTATAATCCCCTGATTCTAGCACTGACCTCTTCATTCAGACCT
This sequence comes from Protopterus annectens, assembly GCF_019279795.1. NCBI lineage: Eukaryota > Metazoa > Chordata > Ceratodontiformes > Protopteridae > Protopterus > Protopterus annectens. The sequence goes on from NC_056728.1 coordinate 1,273,320,958, forward strand.
CCCTTCTCCTCAACCACTTCCTCCCAACTACTTGAAGTTGTTAACCTGTTCCACTATCTTCTCTTCTCTCTCAGTTCTCAATGTCTATTGATTTCCTGCATTTCCTGACATTACAAATATATTATCTGTACTCTGTTAAATCCCATGTGCCTTCAGTTTTGCATTCCACTCCCCTAACATTTGCTGAAGTTCTTGGTCAGAATCTGCCTGCAATGCCACATTGTTTGCATACATTAAGTTTGTTGTGCCACTCTGTCTGACCTGTTTTCTAATGTAGTCCATCACCAATATGAACAGCAGTGGGCTCAGAGCTGAACCTTGATGTGCAGCCACACCCTCTTGTGTGTTCCTGCTGTGAACCCCTCTGTGAGACCCAGCACTGTTCTTACTTGAGTCATTGGGTCCTTGTACATAGTCTGCACTAACTCTACCAATGCTTCTAGGACTTTGAACCACCTCAGGACTGTCCAAATGAGGCTTCTTGAGAATTTATCATATGCTTTCTTCAAGTCTAAGGGTGCCTAGTTGGACTCTTTCCTCATTTCTAACTTTTTCTCAACTATCCATCTCACTGCAAATACTGGGACAGTTATGGTGCATCCTGATCTGAATCTGAACTGCTCATTTTGCATCTTACTTTCTGTTACTATTCATGCATATTTATCGGTCACCCTCCTAAGAAATTTCATGCAATATGATAAGAGTTTAGTACCTCCATATTGCCCATAGTTATGAATGCCCATTTGTTATTGTACACTGGCATTAATATGTTTATTCTCCAGTTGTCTAAGATATGCCTTATTCTTCATATTGCTGAAGCCATTTCTCCCCTATCTCACCCAATATCATGATCAGATCTGCTCTCCCCCTCTGAGGTCACCATGTCTTCAGCCCATTCCTATCTTGCTGATACTAGACCAATGTTGGCTCTGAAGTCAGTAAGCAGGCCATGATTACCAACACCAGGATTCTAACGGCTGAGGATGAGAGTGATATTCCATGGTTCGGGAGGAATTTTCTGGGAATTGGATCAAGGTCACAGCCACCTCCTTCAACCAGAGACCTTGTCTGCCTGCAAGCCAAATGTACTAGAACCTAAAAGGCTGGTAGAGTTGGACCAGACAATGCTGCCTGAATCCCCTGACTCCTCAACCCAAGTCAGTTCACAGGACCTGGCCAGGCTGGTGCAAGACTTTGTGGACTTCTAGAAGTCTAAACAGCACAGCTTGGAAAAGGAACCTATACCAGCAACCTCTCCTGGGAAAAGAAAAGGAGGAAGAGGAGGAAGAAGAACTTGCCTATGTAGATCGTCCTTCTCTTCAGCAGTTTGTAGATTTGGAAGACTCCATGTCCTCAGCTCCTCCACCTGAGGACTCTCATCTTTTGGAGATGCCCTTCATAGTATGAAGGAATCCTTTAATTGTGAGTCTAGGGAATCATCTCAGGTCCAATCTAACTACAGAAAACTATTAAGCCTCCCTGTCCATAGACTGTAGCTAAACCTCCAGTCTACAAAGTCTTGGATGATGTGTTTATAGACATATACTTAAAACCCGATTCCCTTCCCAGAAAGCCTGATCACATTTATAGGGTGTTTGTGTCCCACAGGCATATCTTTATTAGAACCCAGAGGTGAATCCAGTTGAAGTGTCTACAGAATCCTCCAAGGGATCATCTGTGCATGCATTCAAGAATCCTTTGCCAAAGACAGAGCTAAAATACCTTGAGTCAGAGCAGGAATGAATTAAAGCTAAGGCAAAGGGGATATAAGAGAAGAGCCTCCAGAGGGACATTGAATAATTCTGCAATGTCGGCCTCCAGGCCCCCAAGGGGAATTTCTTGGTATCCATGTCTTGAACAAATAATAAGCAGATTATGATCAGCGACCCAATCATAATCCTCTATGTTGTCCATATTTATGGAATTCTAAATGACTCAAAAGTTCTCTTAATGAATTTCCAACTGACTCTGTCAAACAGTTTTTTTCATGTTAAAACCTATTAGCTTTAACATATTATATTTATCCAGTGTCTTCTTTTGACTCACAAAAGGCTCTGGTAATGTTGTCAACCATTTGCCTACCTTCTGTAAACCCACATTTATCCAGAGCTATTATTCTTGGCAGTGTTTGCATTCTTTTTTACTAAAATCATCATAAAGACTTTGTAGTCATGATTCAAGATCAAGATGGGTCTGTATGACCCCCCTCCTTTGGTATAACTGCCTCTACTACTACTTTCCATGTCAAGAACATATTCCCACCCCCCCTGCTAAAAAGTATTGGACAGCCTTATATTATATCCAGTTTCTTTTTCCACACTTCTAATGGAATTCCATCACTTCCCAGGGCTTTCCCTGTATTTTGGGTTCTCAGTGCTTATTTAATTGCAATTTCACTCATTTTCAATGTTCTACTTCTGTTAACTGAGGAGGTTATAAGTAAATCAAACGTGTTGCCATTTCTTGTGTGTCATTCTCAACCTGTATGTCTTATCTATATAATGTATTGTAATAGCTCACCATTACATTCATAATTTTTTTCCTGATCCCATTTCTACCCTACCATTCTTATAATTCCTGATGATTAGTTGTCCTTGTCACAAAAGGAAATATTGTCAGCCTATCTATCTGGAATTTTATAAGTGGTTGTGTGTCATTTGTGAATATCAACATAATTCATATGCCTGTGTTATAAATGTATTAGAACTGTATGTCATATTGTAAAGATGTGTGCTGAAGAGATATTTTATGCACTATTGTAACAGTTTTGATATATATATTTTAACAGTAGAGACTGAAACAGGGGAGATTAACTTGCAAAACTTTAGAAGAATGGTTGAGGATAAGTTACATTATAGATGAGCCATAAACAAAAGGATGTTATCTTTCAGTTTCAGTCAGCAGGAGACAGAGTGTCTATACTATGGGACTCTCTTTGTCTATACTATGGGACTCTCCTTGAAAGAAAGATAATTACTAGGCTTGAGATGTAGAAGTGTTTTATTGTTTTAGGACTTCCAGGATCTGCAAACATCTAAGGAAAAGCCTTTGTTTATGTATTTTCACAGTCCAATTGCACAGATCCCCATTCTCATATCTTCAGTCAATACTTCAAGCACTATAAAATGAAAACTATGGCCAGGATAATTTATAATATGTTGTGGCAAGGCATTGGTTTTGCTCTTTTAGCCTGATGTCACTTAAATGGCGCAATACCTTCTCTTTAAAGGGTCTGTTGGTCTTACCAACATAAAAAAACAGACAGACTTTGAAAACTCACTGGATTGCTGATTTGCCGGCTGATTAGCTGTCTGGACTAAATGGAATGTTCCCTTTAAAACCTTTATTGAAAGGACGGAGGCTGAGGAAGTCGACTTTGATTGGATAAGCCTCTGTTTAAATTTGATGAGCAAAGTTGAGTATAACAGGATCTGATGAAGGCATTCCTGCTGAAAGTGCTTATCCAGTTACTTTAAGCTAACTTCACATTTCACTGTTTTTATTTTTCTTACACTTGATGATTTTTAGTATGAAATAGTTTTAAACCTCTCCATGGTGGACAGGCTTTGCTTTGTTTCTGCTGACATTTTAGTGTAAAGAGAAACTGCATATAAGGTAAATAAATATCAGTTCTCTTCAACCTGTACATTGGATTTTAATGGCAAAAATTTAGATTTGTCTTTAACACATGCACTTATTAAATATAGCAAACGTTTAATACATTGAAAACAACTGTAAGTGGTTCAGTTAGAGACCTTTCTGAGAGACTATTAGTCTCCCAGGCAGATGTTGCTATTCTTATGTACTTTGGACAGTAAATAAAAATATTGGGAAGCAGGAACATTCTCTGTAAGTTCCTTTATTAAATCTTGAGAAATGACAACTGAATCAAACTAGTATTGTAAAAAAGCATATATTTTTCGCTTAAAAAGCATTGTAAGACCATCATTTAGCTTCTTGTAATATACACCAGCATTCAATTGGGCTTATGCTTCTCAATTAAAACAATATCATCCCACAATACCACTCCACCCCTTTATCAGCAGTTAATATTATCAAAGGCTTTTTAGCCATACGTTTCCCAGTGAGTTTCTTTCTGAATCACTAATATTCTCACTAGTCCCTTTGAAGATCTGTTCAGAGTCCTGAAATGTATCTTTCATCATGGCTTGTTCAGAAAACGTCACCACCTGGAAATAAGGGGCTTGAAAGTGGATTTTTTTAAAACTAAATGGGACAGCATCATATGTCACATCACTTTCCTCTTATCCAGCATGCACCAGTTTTGAATTTGAAGTGCGACAGAAAGCTTTTACGTCAGATGCAGAATATGAAAGTTTTAAACCAAAAACTGTATTAAGTAATAGTACACCAGATTTAAATAACTCAAACTGGAAATATTAATCTCAGGATTATTATAATCCAAATTACAGTCCAAATTTGAACATTCATTATGTCCTGAAATACCTTATCCATTAGGCTCCTGGTTAACATGTTTAATACCAACCCTTCTATCCCTCATGTTGCTTAAAAAATTCCATTAATATGATCCATTGTTCTAGAAGAAAGGATTTATTTAGACATATTGTAATTACCTCCTGAATTGCACTGTGATTCATTGTCAGTATGTGAACAGGAACCATCAGAAGTTCCAGAGTCCTAGAAGAATGACTCAGACCATCACACCACTTTAAACTGGGCCTAGTAACACCATGTGTACACTTTACTATCCAGCAAATTTTGTCTGTATTTCCACCATCACTATGCAAATTAAAGCAAACTGACTTTTGTCTATTTTGAGACTTTCTCTATGTGAAAACATGGTCAAGTCTATATCTTCCAAATCCTGATATTTCTTTGTTTTCTTAGTTTTAAGATCAAAATCTAATTCAGAAATGGCATGGGAGTACTGAATTAGATATTGCTGAAAAGTGGGTATGAAGAACATTTTTCATCCATCGCTCATTTCGGTTCCAACAAATTAAGAGTACTCAAATGTCTTTCATAACATTCAGTTAAAGCTTTAACAAATAACATGGAAGCTGTTTGTTGTATTTTGCACTATTTAGTCAGTAAAATATCATCTGAGGTATCTACCTCAAGCCTTGTGGTGCCAGATCAGCTCTTATGTATGCTTGTAAATGGTGAATATGTATTTTAAACTTAATACAAATTCAACTCTGTCATTCTTCCTAAATGCATTTAGGAAAAATGCATAGCCACACAATGGGTAATGTTAAGGCCTGAAATGGTATTTAAGTCAGACTTGGATAGAATGTGCCTCTGCATCATGATGTACAACATAAGAACGATCCCCACAGAATTCTATGACAGATGTAAACAGTCTGCTATCAATATTATATGAGTCAATAAGAAAAATATTGCCAATTCATAACCCCTGAGAAAATGTCACTGACTTCTAAATCTCCACAACCTATACTTCATTTTTAACAATTATTTTTAATGCTCAACCATTTTCTTCTTCGTACTGGGGTAATGTTGACCCTTCTGTGAAAGTAAGGAATATTATGACTCAGTTATGGGCTAATGTATTTACTCAGAAAGATTACACTAAGTGCACACATACTGTATACTTTGTGGTAACCTTTATGAATGCAGCCTATGAGCTTTTTTAATGTGTATCTGACCCCCACTAAAAAGCATCTTCTTTTCCTTACTCCTCATCTTTTTATCTTGTGGTCATTCTAATGTAGATGTCCTGCATGCTTCCTAACATTGTCCTTCAAAAAACATGGAGATATTTTAGTTTATGAGCCATTAACTATCAGTTAATAAACAAAGAAATGACTTAGCAACAAGCTGTTTTGCCTGATGAAACTTTAGTATTCATAATAGTTACTGCTGTTGTCAAGTTCTACATTTTTGCAGTTTAGACAAGTTTACAGACTATATGCATTTTTATTTTTTTAACTTGTATGTTGAAATATTTTAAAGCCTATAAATTGTCAGTGAATATCAGAATACATTTTAAAAACTTGGGAAATTTAGTTCCAGTTACATCAGCTGATCATGATTTGAAATGTATTGATCATATGACTCGGTACCTGTCTTTACAGCCTGGGTCTAGAGGAATGCATAATTTATTTTAATCTTCTTCTTCTTTCGGCTGCTCCCATTGGGGGTCACCACAGCAGATCAACTGTTTCCATTTCTTCCTGTCCTCTGCATCTTGCTCTGTCACACCAACCACCTGCATGTCCTCTCTCACCACATCCATAAACCTTATCTTAGGCCTTCCTCTTTTCCTGTTACCTGGCAGCTTCATCCTTAGCATCTTTTTCCCAATATACTCTGCATCCCTCCTGAGCATATATCCAAACCAACATAATCTTATCTCTCTGGCTTTGTCTCCAAACCTTCCAACCTGGGCTGACCCTCTAATATACTTATTCCTAATCCTGTCCATCCTTGTCACACCCAGTGCAAATCTTAACATTTTCATCTCTGCCACGTCAAGCTCTGACTCCTGCTTTTTTGTCAGTGCCACCATCTCCAACCCATATAACATAGCTGGTCTCACTACCCCTCTTGTAGACCTTCCCTTTCACTCTTACTGGTACTCGTCTGTCACAAATCACTCCTGACACTCTTCTCCACCCACTCCATCATGCCTGTACTCTCTTCTTCACCTCTCTTCCACACTCACCATTACTCTGAACTGTTGATCCCAAGTATTTAAACTCATCCACCTTCGCTACCTCTACTCCCTTTATAGTTCCAGTTACATCAGCTGATCATGATTTGAAATGTATTGATCATATGACTACCTGTTTGGTAACTATCATATGGTACCTGTCTTGACAGCCTGGGTTTAGAGGAATGCATAATTTATTTTAATGAATTCTGAATATTTACTGTGTTTTTCAGTTACTATACTTTTGACACATGGTTGCCTTTGCCAGACCTGAAACTCAAGTTGCTTATTTCATATGTGTCGTATGTTATTTAAAATGTTATGGTTCTTTTGTTATGTGCCTGTACCAGCATAAGACATTTAAGCAGAAATTCATAATACAAATTGTATATAACTAGGATTGGATGTTAATCCTCTAGCTTGGTCTTTTCCAGCAGCTTGACATCTGTAAGGGTACATGGCTGCTTGCTCATGAGTCTTTTAAGGGGAGTCCAGCTATAAAGAAAGATCGGCAATGCACCTTTCTAATTTCTGTTTTTGCCACTGAAGTGAAGCATTGATTAGCTGTTTTTGTGTAGTCCATTGATTGTTTTCCAAGACCAGATCTTGAGTAGTACGATAGTTTTATATCCTTTTCTGACATAATTTAAGTATATTTAAAAATGTATTATTTAAATGTATTTTTTTCTTATTCCTATGAAGGGAATCATTACATATTTGTAATCACTGGTTATTCTGAAAATATTCTCCATAAATGTTTATTTTGTTTGGGGGAGAAACATACTACAACAAATTATATTATATGAATAAACATGTTAGTGATGAGCATTAGAAATGTGCAGACTTGTCTTTGAGCATAAAAGACGTGTCTCTTGCCCATTCTTCTTCTGCTGATTCTATTATTCCTGCTTTTAAATCTGCTAAACAGAAAAAATGCAGTGAAGCTCTAGTGCATAATGTTAAGACATTTAAAACGATAGAGGTATCTTTGGGTGTCTTGCGCTAACATGTAGCAATGTCCTAGACCCAAGCCATCATAGTGCCCTCTCTTACATACCAGGATAGGGCAATAGTGATAAGGTCAGGGGGAAGGTTGAAAACAAGTACAACTACTCAGATGGAATGTTATGGTGAGTACATAACTTCATCTGAAGTAGTTTACTTCATTTGGTCTTCAACCTTTGGGAGATAGTCCCCACTACCAACACCAGGTGACCCTCATGGAAGGATATTCGGGTGCACAGTGGAGCCAAAGGATGCCCTACTCCTGGATACAATGTCCAATTTGTAATGAGATATGAAGGTGTGAGATGAAGACCACATAGCTTCAGTGCAAATATCATCCAGCGATACCCTAGACCAAAAGGCCACTGATGTTGCCATAGATCTAGTTGAATGGGATTTCACCTGACCGGGAGGAAGATACTTCTATCAGAATATTCTCGAATGAAACATTATGAAATCCAGCGAGCAATGGTAACTTTAGAAATTGATTTGCCTAGGAAGGGTTTGGAGTAATATACAAACAACTTGTCAGATTTATGAAAAGATTTTGTTCTGTGTAATAAAACCTCAGTTGCCTGCGCACATTCAATAAATGTAACTTGTATTCACCCCTGTTTTAGAAGTTTGGAAAGAAGACAGGCAAATTGATAGTTTGATTGATATTTGCTTCTGAGGCCACTTTAGGAAGGAAGGATTAGTGTGCAAGGAAACCCTGTCTTCTTTGATGGACAATGCTTGAAGTTCCAACCCCCTCCTAGCCGAAGTGATAGCCATTAAGAAGGCTGTCTTCCAAGAAAGAAACTGTAAATCTGCTGATGCCACAGGCTCAAAGGGAGGGGAGACTAGAGCCTGAACTACAAAGGTAAGGTCCCAAGGAGGAGTAGGATCTTTCACCAGGGGCCGTAAAAGAAAGGTACCTTTAAGGAAGGCTTTACAAAGCATAGAGGAAGCTAGAAAAGCCATATTTCCCCCACATGGAAGTTAGAGATAGCAGACAGTTGGACTTTAACAGTGGAAGAGCTAGCACCTTGGTGAAAGATACCGGCTAGAAAATCTAGAAAAGCCGGGACCAGAGTCATAAAGGGATTTAACTCCCATTGAGAGGCCCATAAAGAAAAATGTTTCCACTTGCTACAATATATTTTCCTGGTGGAATATTTGTGAACCACCACCAGTATGGTGTTAACTGGAGATGATAATCTGGGAGTCCTAATCATTATTGGAACTGGAGCACCCAAGCGGTGAGTTTCAGACTGTCCATGTCTGGGTAAGGAATCCCAGAGGGATGAGAAATGAGATCTGGAACCGGATCCAAGATCCATGGTGGAACTACCAGATGAGCCCAAAGAGAGGGGAACCAGACTTGGCAAGGCCAGAATGGTGCAATGAGTATTACTGAGCTCCTCAACCTGTGAGCTTTCTGAAGAAACTTCAAGGATGAGAGGTAACAGGGGGTAAGCATAAAAAAGACCGGAAGGCCAAGCATGAAGTAATGCATCTCTGGGGGCTTCCCCCCGAGGGGGTTCACAGCAAAGAACTCGCTGCATTTTGCGTTGGAAGGAGATGCAAAGAGATTGCAGCAAGGCTGACCCCACTTGAGAAAGATCTGTTCTGCTACTGAAGGATTCACAGACCACTCATAAGGCATCAGAATAGTCCTGCTGAGTCTGTCCCCCAGAATGCTGGACCTTCACGGAATGTGCGTTGCCACTAGAAAGTGGCCAGTGGAAATCACCCATTCTCACACTCTCATGACTTCGCAGAAAAGGGGGTTCCACCCTGCTTGTTTATATACCAGACTACGGACATGTTGTCTGACTGAATAGCAATCATCCCCAGAGGAAGATGGGCATGAAGGGCTTGCAACACTAGAAGAACCGCCCTCATCTCCAGGACATTGATATGCAAATTGGTCTCTGAGGAGGACCACATGCCTTGGACCATTCTTCCCAAGCAATGCCCCCCACCTAAGCTGGGAAGCATCCGTGGTCACTGTGGTGGTGGGAAAAGCTGGGAGAAATGGATGTCCATTGACAAGATCCAGGGAGAAAATCCACCAGAAAAGAGAGTCTCTGCACGCCCGAGATATATGAATCAGATGGGACAGAGGTAGGTCCAAAAGAGACCATTGAATCACTAGTGTCCACTGAAGAACTCGCATGTGAAGCCATGCAAGGAGTAAAAGATTGATTGTGGCTGCCATTGAGCACAGAGCCCACAGCACTGACTCTGCTGATGGAAGGATAGTCTGTAGGATGTAAGATGCATGGAGTCTTAGACTGTGGACCCTCTCCTGGGTTAGGTAAACCATCATTTGAACTGTATCCAACCTGGCTCTGATAAAGTCTAGACTCTGAACTGGAGACAGAGACAATTTGCTGAGGTTGATGGTAATGCCCAGACTGTTTGCAAATACAAGGAAGTAGTCCCTGGCTTGGCAAAGTAGATGCTTGGTAGGGGCAGCAAGGAGCTAATCATCCAGGTAAGGGAAGAACTGAATCCCCTGAAGTCTCAGGTGAGCCACTACCACTGCCATTACTTTGGTGAACACTGTGGGGGCTGTGGTTTGACCAAAGGGTAGGACCCTGAGCTGATAGATATTGGCCCCCAGCCAGTAGCGGAGAAACCTGTGGGAGCACCTGTTCACTTTGATGTGATAGTACTTGTCCTTGAGGTCAGTCGAGCACATCCAATCCTCTGCCTGCAGATAGGGCAGAATAGATTGAAGGGTGACCATCTGGAATTTCTCCTTGGCTACAGACAGGTTCAAGGTGGAAAGATCCAGAACTGGTCTTAGGTCCCCTGTTTTCTTTGGCACCAAAAAAACCTGGAATAGATGCCTGATCTGGATTGGTCTAGGGGGATGGGTTGGATGACTCGCTTTCTTAGCAATTTTTCTATTTCTAGTGCTACTACCTCCCTTTGAATGGGTGGAACATCTGGGAGGTGTTTTGGTGGGGGAGGCGGATCCATAAACAGGATGGTATAGCCTCTGGATATGATTTGTAACATCCAATGGTCTGTTGTTATGGACTCCCACTCCACTGGATGTAAGGAAAGATGGCCCCCAAATGCCTCCAGAGATGAGCAGTCGGGCAGCCCCTCAGGGCTGCTGTGTGGGTGTGTCCAAAAAAGGTTCTCAAGACCTGATGTTCTTCATACCCTCTCTGCCTCTGGGCTGACATCTATCATATCCCCCTCTGCCTCTGGGGGAAGATGAGTCCTGAGTGTCTCAAGAGAACTGAGATTTTTGGAACCACATCTTCTTTGCCCCTCCCTGGTTCCTCAAAAAGGATCTTTGAAGAGTAGAGAAGTGGATCCTGATGGTAGACAGTGTCTTCCCATCCTTCTCACTGTAGACCAGGGTCTCACACACAGACTTCCCAAACAGGGAAGAACCATCATAGAGGGCATTGGCAAAGAATGCCCTGAAGGGTTCCAAAAACTGGCATAGCTGAAGCAAGGCATGCCGCCTCATAACAACTATGGACCTGGCAGCCCTAGCAGCTCCTTCCATGGCATGGGAAAGGAGATGCACGGACATATTTGCAACTGCTTTCAGAGTGGCCATGCCTGCAGAGAACATTTTCTTGCCCTCCACCAACATGGACTCTAGGGGTGACTCAGCGACTTCCTTGACCAGGTCATACTGTAATCCGATGACATACACCACATAATTCAGAGCCCTTATGGAAGAGGTTGCTGAAGTATATACTCGCTTCCCCAAATGATCCATAGTCCTTGACTCCTGGTCAAGACGATGGACTGTAGAGCTCTCCTGCGCAAGCACTTTCTTGGTAGTGGCTGTCACCACCATAGTGTCTACTGGGGACCCCTTACTCCAGCTAGTCCTGTCCAGTAGGAAGCTGAGTACCTTGCCTGGCCTTCCTGGAATAGGTTCCATGGTGTCAAGTTCTTTCAATGACCTGGTGGTGATCAGGTCCACAAGTGGATCTGCAGGGGGGACACCCAGGAGGTAGATGGGCCCATGATGAATGTTTCTAGGAACACTGACTCATCTGAGGTTGTTTTTTTGGTGGACCACCCTCCTCTTTGGTGCAAGAGTTCCATGATGTCTTCAAAAAAGACATCCTCGAGGGGTGATTTGGGGGAACCTTCCCCTTCCTCCAAGTCAGTGTCATCCATGAGGGACTCTGGAGAGGAGTCCAGGTACCTCATTTTGCACATTCATTTGAAAGGCACCTCCTCAGTGGGACTCTCTGGGGAGGACTTGAAACTTCCTGCTGTTCCCAAGTGTGAGTCTCCTGAGGCAAAACAAGCACAGGCTGTCCTCAGATGACAGAGTTGGAGCCATACCTTGAACCAAGGGAGTCGGGGCAGAATCTGAGGAGGAAATGGTCAGGGGTCTCGATCCACTTCAGAGGACCCTCTCCACCATGTCAAATGCAGAAGGAGAGGGGACATCCTGGGAAACAAGCAAGGGAGCTGCTCTCCTCAGATCTGGAGAGGAGTCGGAGCTGAGCCCACAGGAGCCAAGATGCCAAGGGGGACACTGCGATCCAACAAACTCGGAGCTGTCAGAACCCCCCTTGGATCAGATGCCAAGGCTTTGGCTCCAAGAGCTTGGATCTGAACTAGTCAGATCCAACACACTCAAGGCAATGGCTGGCATCAAGGTACAAAGTACCGTTGGAACCAACCTCCTGACCCCAAGACTTCTCAGATCCAAAGACTCCAAAACTGAGGGTCGGATTGCAGAAGGAGTTATGGGGGTAAAAAAGGATTGTGAGCTCACCGCTCCAGAGGGAGAGGGGGCTGGCAAGACTCTCAACTGGATCTGGGTGCGGATAAATTTCCGCATCATTCTGTCCATCTCTGCCTCACTCAAACTGCATGTAGAACATGAAGATGAAGCCACTGACCCCGACCTGGAGTGCTGGTGAGGAGATGCTCTAGACAGTGATCTGGACACCTCCAGCTCCAGGAAGTATCTGGGTGAATGTAGCCAGGGAGTACTAGGTCTAGAAGAGTTCTTTGTCTTGGGAGGAGGACCCGGCAGAGTCAACCAGTCTGGGGATCTCTTCCTCTGTCTGTCTGTCCTTTTTAGATTTCTCCCCATCTACAGGCCTCATGATGGGAGGTTGAGTCCGAGAGGCCTGGGAAGTGGATGAAGCAGTAGTGGCCACTGACATGGCCAGGCTAGAAGTAATGGGGATGGCCATCCCCAATGAGGGAAGAAGCCATTTCATGATTAGTTTAGCCCTTCTGTCCTTGAGAGCCCTAGGATTAAAGCCCGCATAAATAGAGCAGGCCATGAGGAAATGGGCCACACCTAAACACACTATGCACAGAGTGTGGCCATCAGCTGGGGAGAGCTTATGGCCACACTCTGTGCACTTCCAAAAAACAGGCTTGGGGGTTTCAGCCCTGCTTGGGAAGTAAGGCCCTCACACACAACAATCACACACTCACTCACTAACATGAAGGGATAGTGGGGAGGTGAAGAGTGAACTACCACACTGAAACTTTTTTTTTTAAATGGCCAATGACTAAATGCAAGGTAGGGGAGGTTGAAAAAGAAAGTAGGGGAATCCTACACTAACACCTGCAGAGAAAACTGTCACTTACCCAACAATAAGCCTGGACCTCAGCTACCACAATGCATAGTTTTTTAGTGGCAAATGAGATCTGAGGGAAGGAAGGAGATAGAGGGGAATTATGGGTAAGGGGAGGAGCATGGAGCTTGGGTCAGATGCTAGTGATGTGGCCATCTTGGATCCGAATACCCAAAGGTTGAAGACCAAATGAAGTAAACTACTTCAGATCATACAATTCTGAGTTTGGGTACATTATACTATCTTATAGTATTGACAAGAAGATTGTGACTAACTATTATGGAAAAGAAGACTTCTAACATTGTCATCTGTACCTTTTAATAGCATTTAGTGTTAATAACATAATTACATTTGCTAGGCTTATATCTTTTAACTTAATTTTTCAGAAACTGTATCTGTACTGTGAGGAGGCATATGGGCTGTTAGAGCTGGGAAAATCCAAAGCCCGGATGTATTAATGTCTTTGTGCAATTGATCTCGTACCATTTGGTATGGTAATCTGAATATGCATATTTTATGAGAATTAAATGTCGCGGACGTCCTTTGTTGCAGATTCTCTCATCTGGATGTTAAGAATCTGCTGCTTGTATACAGGATTCTGTTACCTATGTAGCTATATATAAAGTATAATTTAGATTGTGTGTATGTCTTTACGTCAGCTAATGCTAATGGGTTTAAAGCATCACAAGACCCAGTATTTTAACTCATTTTGAAATAAAGATAAATGGTATTATGAACAATGTCAGCTTACTCTTACCCATTAATCCTTGACAGTGTGTATGCTGTCATATGTGCATATACTACATGGTGACAGAATTAAACTTATTTGACACTAGAAAGTGAGTTTTCTTTCTAATCTCTACATTGAGGCATTTCAGCTTTTCCTGAGTTCAGCAAAACTGCCCTTGTGTTACGCCCAGCTGTATGGCACTGAGATATGAAGATCTGACAGTGATCTAAATGACTCTGAGTTGCAATAGAAATTCAGGCACTGGAAAAGTCTTGCAGGTGAGGGTGAGAATAAGTGCCTTAAACTAACTCTCCCATCATAGGGGATGGATTAGTTGTTCCCAGCAGGAAAATTTGTTCCAGTGCAAGTAGAGGTTGCATGACACCCATATATCACAAGATCAGTAACATGGGCTTGGCACTCACAAGATAATGATGGCAACTGTCATGAACATGTGCGGGAGCACATTCACATTTTAGGGAAAAGAGTAGTGGACCCTTGTAGTGATGAAGTTGCTCATGTCAGCCTTAAGGAAGTAGGATTTGGGATATAAAGAAGCTCCTCTTTAGTTTGTCCTTGGCATGATGCAGGCTGTTGAATGGGTGATATTGACATTTAGTCCTCTGGGCAGAGGCACTGATATGATTTCCATGTAGCACTGATCTGAGGGTAAACCAAACTACCTAGCCACTGGCCCAAGTACTCTACTTCTCTACAGTGAACATGTAGAAGTAGGGCAGAAGCTAAAAGTACAAACCACTGCCATGGCTACCTGGATGGTAGACCCCCAAGAAAGCACTAATTTCTGTGCTGGAGATATCCAGTATTGAAGAACAAACATGCTTGAGGCTAACTGGGGGAAGCTTTGATGGTCAGTAGGCTTAACAGATAAAAGCATTTACAAAAATAAATCTGTTACCACATTCATGGTCAAGATAAGGCCAACTCAGACTTTCAAGATGCCTTTCAAGATGAGTCACAGCTTAATTTCAGCTCTCACAGTGTGAAAACAGAAACTCAAAACAGAAAGACAGTAAAGTGATATTTTTTGCTAAATTTAAGTAACTGGCTAGTAAGTAGATTAACTGGATGCCAGCAAAAAAGAAATTAAGAAAGAAAATCAATCATGAAAGGTGAGGAAAAAGTACTGATTTGGAAGAATTATGCAGCTGCTCAGCATAAATGCAGTGCAAGCTCCAGCTTTGGTGCAAGACATAACTCCCAGTAACCTAGAGGAAACTATAGATCAGATGTACTCAGAGCTGATTAAAATAAACAAAACACTGATGGAGTATATAAACTCAAATAACAAAAGGCTGAAAAAAAATGGAAGAAGCTTTAAACATATATTCAGACGAGGTGATAAAACTGCAAAAATCAGAGGCTGAAATGAAGAAAAGGCTTGCTGAATATGAATGCTCAAGAAGAGATGTTTAAAAAAAAAATAACAGAATTACAGAACAGAGCATGTAGGGAAAATCTGAGATTTTTTGCTGTACCAGGGAATCTGGACGGAACAGAGTGTATTAAATTTATGAAAAGAAAATACGCAACTGGACTGGTATTCCACAGCAGGGGTTGTTAATTGAAAGGGTACATTGTTTCTATGCTCCAAACCTGGCCATGAGAAAGCAACAGAGACCCTTAATAGTAAAGATGTAATCTTACCAGCACAAGGAGTTGATTCTAACAAAACTGTGGCAGAAGGACAAAGTATTAACAGTGGGAGACAGCAGAGTGTTTGTGGAAAATGATTACTCATTATACACCAGGCAGAACAGGAGTAAATTTATTCCAGGAATCAGGGAATGTAGAGAAGCAGGTGTGAAATTTAAACTGATGTACCCAGCTATTTTTAGAATAGTCTTTCCTGGAGGGGCAAAATCATTTTTTGATGCAGAACATGCAACAGAGGACATTACAATTTGGCCAACAAAAAGTCAGCTGTGAAACAGGAGATTCTGCTTCTTTTTCTTTTGGTAGTAAGGACCACAGGGAGACTATTTCAGTGAAACTTTTTCTAATGTCTCAATAGAAAATTCTTGAGATACAGGAAAAAGCACAAGAGTTGACTAGAAGAACTGAGAGTAAGTTGGATTTGGCAGATGGAGATAAACAGAAATAAAACCAGCAACTCTGAAACTGACAAATAAATGTGGGATTACAAAGCATTGATTATATTTGTGAAACATGACAGAACAGGAAAACATGGAACTATTGGACTTTTTTCAGAGTGAAATTACATATTATTCTCCAGGATACAAAAACTGGGCTAAGCTAGAAAGAACTTACATTTCACAGGAGCATGTGCATTTCATTGAAAGTTTTGATATGCATCCAATAACTGTTTCAACTCATCCACCAATAATAATTAAAATAAAAATGTACAGTAATGAAATAAAAATGAGACATTGGTGCTTTCCCACCTATCTGTTGAAAAGAGAGGAATTTAAGGAATGGGTAGTAGAAATTATTTGGGATTTATTAGAGAAGATAGAAATTTCTTCTGAAAATATAGCTAGGGAGTGGGATAAAATTAAAGTGGAGTTTAAAAATAGGGTGGAAGTAAAAGAAACAGAGATATGGTTAGGAAGCAACATGAATTATTTAGATGGACTGACAATTGTTAAAGTATTACAGAACAAGTGGAATCTCACAGAACTAGAACAGGCATAATTGCAGAATGCTGAACAGAAAATAAAGGATTTCTTCATTAATATGTATGAGTTTAGAAGGATTGTTGTTAAACAACTGTTTTTTCATAATAATGCTAGAGCATAAAAAATATTTAGTACAATAACTCAGGCAACAGAAAGTAGACAAGGTTGTCACCAAGCTTAGAGAGCCTATAACAAAGAAGATGACAAGAGATCCTGTAGAGGTAATAGAAATATTTGGAAATTTTATGAAAGTCTGTATAAAGCAGAGAAACAGAAAGATCAAGAAACAGTACAAATGGAAATGTTTATGGAAAAATTAGATATGCCAAGGTTAGAGGAATACGAGGCTAATAAACTAGCAGTTAGAATAAGAGGAGATGAGACAAAAATCGTGATGTATAACCGATCCACAGGACAGTCCCAAGGAATAGATGATAATCCCATGGAAGTTTGGAAGATAGAAGGCAAAAAACTGATAAAGATCTGGAAAGTTTTGTTTAACGGTATTTTAAGAGGAGGAAAAGCACTAACATCCTCAAAGAAAGTGGTGATGGCTGTAATACCTAAAGAGGGAAAAGACCTATCAGATCCATCTTCATACAGGCCCATTTCAATCCTAAACTATGATTACAAAGTGATTATGTCTCTAATGGCTTAAAAAATGACAAAGGTGATATCAAAACTGATAGATATGGATCAATGTGCTTTTGTGGAGGGGAGGCAAACATTTGACAATAACAGAACATTGATGATCCAGAGGGAAGCTGAATGTAAGAAAATACCACTGCTCATGGTGGGTCTTGATGCAGAGAAAGCATTTGACAGAGGAAGCTGGGAGTTTATGAGCAGGGCAATGGAAGCATTTGCATTCCCCCTGATACAATTATAAGGCTGATTAGGAGGATATATGAGGGGTTGGAGGTGAAAATTAAAGTGGGTGGGTTCCTCTCTGATAATTTCTGTTTGAGCAGAGGAACCAGGCAGAGGTGTCCTCTTTCCCCTTTGTTATTTTTGCACTATATTTAGAACCATTGGTAAAGAAAATAAGAGACTCAGAAATTCAAGTTTATAATTGGTATGGTAGTCACGGAAAGCTGAATCTATTGCAGATGATATTATTATATACCTGATAAATCCAGAAAAGAATATTTCAGTGTTGTGAAACATTTTGAGGCACTATCAAATCTTTTTGAGATAAAAAGTTAATAACACTAAAACAAAGGAAATATCTGTAAATTATGTACCTACACGCAAATTGGTTCAGCAATATCAATATTTTTGGCAACATGATAAAATGAAATACTTAGGAGTATGCATTACAAAGGATTCTGGTGTCATACATAAGGATATGTGAGAAGAGACTAAACAAAAAAATAATACAAAAACTGAGAAACTGAAACCTCTGTTATATGGTTATGGATATGGATATCAAGATACAAGCAGTTAAAAAGTTTTTAGTCCCTTTAGTTTTATACAAAGGTCAGACATAGTTTTATCACCCAGAGGAGAAGCTGTGGATAGCAATTAATAAAGAGTTGAAGGATTTTATCTGGGAGGGGAAGATGGCAAGAGTCAGGTGGGATAAGCTGATTCTTCCAATTGAACAAGGCAGTTTGGGATTACCGGGTCTGAAGGGGTATTTCAGAGGTACACAGTTAAGGCTCCTTATACATAGCACACACAGAAACCTATAATTTAAAGTAGAAAGGGATGATGATGAAATACGGGGGAAGCTTGAGAAACAAGGAGAGACTGGGACCTTGGATGTAGATCCTTAAGGAGAATGACAATAACCATACAGAATATTATAATAATAAAGTAGCAGAAAGTATTATAAGAGCTAAGCCAACATGGGAATCGAGAAAGAAAATTCTGATGATAGGGATGATTGCAATTAGGGACACAGACAATAGGCAAAAGGGAGATGGAATTTATTGGATAAAACTGGCAAAAGAACCAAGATATTGGGAGCAAATAATTAGAGAGGAAAATGTAACAGAATGAGAAGAAGCCAATAATTTATTTGGACTGCAGGCTAGAGATTGGCTTCCCTATCAAGGATTGATATCAGAGTATAGGCAAAGAGAAATAAATAGGGGATCCTAAGTGAAAGATTAGCAGTGGTAGAGTTTTTAGAAGAATCTAGGACAGAAGCTGCTGTTATAAAAAGAATAATTAGTAGACCATATAAAATATTTCATGATAAATATAAGAATCAATCAGAGGTTAGAAATGATTGGGAAGAGAGACTGGATAAGCAATTCACAAAGAAACTATTAGGGAATATATTAATGTCTCCCAAATATGTAACAAAGTCTAGACGATTTAGGACCTTTGCTTGGAAATGTTTACATAGGTATATTTATACCCCAAGTAAACGTCAAAGAATTGTTCCTCAGGTAGACAGCAAATGTTGGAGTTGTGATGGGGAAGAAAGAGGTAATTTGGAACATATTTTCTGGGAGTGTAATGAGCTAGCAGACTTTAAAGATTCCCTGCAGACTGCACTGTCAGAAATACTGGGTGAGCGAACTGGTGCAATGAAGGAAATTGTTTTTTGAGCTATAACAGAGACTCAGAATTGCCTACACATATTAAGGTCTTGCTGAGTTTAATTATGGTGGCTGCCAAAAAAGCAATTACTAGAAAATGGAAATCAACCTCTAAACCAACTTTACTAGAAGTAGTGAATATAGTAACAGAGATAAAACAACTGGAACTTGGATCTTTAGAAAAGGGTAGATGCAAATTACATAGAAAAAAATGGGAATTGTGGGAACAATGCATGCAGAGGAGGAATGAGGTTTAAAAGAAGGCAGGATTTGAATGAGCTGTGTAATGTTTGACTGACAATGACTGGATAGATTATAACTGATGTAATGTTTGCAAATATAATGATGTCAATATGGTTTGTTTTCATTTAAATGAATGAATAATTGCCTATGTCATACATGATAATTGAATAAAGATGCTTCTTGTTTAAAAAAAAGACAAAGCCAACTCAAAACATCTCATTTGTACAAGTCCACATTTTTTTTAATTTTTGGATTTATCTTGCATAAACAATTTATATTCATACCCACAAATCTTGAATCTCACTCAGAAATGTTTTGTTTTTATGCTCCACTGAACCACCATTTTTTGCATTTATTCAGTTTTTGGTTCAAGTTCATTCACTATAACTATCACTAGCATTTTCAAAGCTTTGGATTCAACATTTTGAGCAGCATCTCACTGTGATGGACTTGCTGAAAGACTAGAAGAAATACTGGGGCAATGTTCCTTCATATTACAAGTGAGGACACAACTAAGGAATTTAATACTTTTAACTTAGAAGGACGACACAAGCACATGTTCTGTCTCAGTGAATATGTTTCAGGATCATTTTTAAGCCAAAGAAGAATGAATCATGTATAAAGAATTATTTTTTCCCATAAAAATCAAACTTTTTAGGAATTAATTGGTGCACGTGTAACTAAACTAAAACACAAAAGCAAAAGACTGTGACCTTGTTTTGCTTTTTACTTTAAAAACATACTGGTTATAAATTATTGAATTCACAAGTATAACTTTTGGTTTAGTAAAACAGGTTATATAAACAAAATCATAAAATGTATATATATTTTATTAATTTATAAAAATAGCCAAGCATTTTCATTTTAAAATGAGCAGACATAGCCATGAATGAATTCAAATGCCATAAAACTATGTACAATATTTACAGTGTGTGTCTAGACTTGTTGTATTGAGGTTCAGTATATTTTTAGATTTACCATCTGTAAAATTTGACAATCCATTAAAATAGTTATAATTAGAAAACAACATATTATAAAAACATATCTTCTAATTATTAATTAATTGTTTTGGTCAATATTTCCGAAACCTTAGGTAATAATTTAAAATCAATTGCATTATTAACACTTTTGAATTAAGTATTTCCCTGTCATGAACTGATTAAAATTTCTAAAAATTCTGATAAAGAGGGAGAAGTTCTTTGCATCCACTTCCTAGTGTGTGTAGAGTGAGTGAACATTTGAATATATAGCTCAGAAGTATGGCAGAACTGTGGGAAGTTTGTAGAATTAAGACTATCTATAAAAATGAGGGCAAAAAAGAACGAAGAAGTGCAAAAACATATAATATTATGAAAAATGAAAATGACTGTGATAGCATGGCATCCAAGATGCATGTCTATAGATATGCGAAAGCATGTTGTAAAGCATTCAGTAGAGCATTTAGGAATTGTGGGGGTCAACATTGTTTGCAACAGTTTGTAAAATAAAAATAAAGTTGCAACAAGATGTGTAATAGAGGCAAATGAGCAGTATAAAATTTAAAATATTTTTTGTCACAATTAAATTACATGGAGAGAATATAATATCAATTATAGTACTTATGACAGTTTGAATTCTTTCACCCTATAAACAGTGCCAATAACAAAAATTGGTCAGGAAATATGAAGATTAAAGGTATTATGCTGTATTTAAGAGTGATAAAGAGTATGAATACAGCATACTGTCTCAATATACATTTAAAACACTGAATCACTACACTATATAAGTCCTCCAGCATGCTTTTGACATATTCAGACCACAAGCTGAAGTCTCTGGACTTTATGTGCTAGTACACCACCTGTGTGAATAGGTTCCAGAAAGATTTGTCCTAACAGATATTATCAGCCCTGAAGAACCCACTTGCAGGGACCCAAAGAAGCTACATTGGGCAACATGTCCAGCATAACTAAACTCTTCATGAGCCTAATGTACAATGCAATGAATGGGGTTACCAGGGCTGTGTCTTTGCCACCTCATGGACAACACTGAAGCCTCCTTTAGAAATGCTCCCTTTAATTGGTCATCCTTATTTGGCCCTTAAGTGAAGGAAAGGTTACAAAAGAGTGAGAAGGATGGTAAAACTCTCTCTCTGATGTAGGAATCAAGTGTGAGGGCCCTCACCAATCTTATACCAGGAACCAAAAGGGGCCTTGGTCTCTCTCTGGTTTTTGAGAGTCGAGACATCAATTTGACTCATCCTCAGACAGGGGTGGATGTGACAGAGATGGCTTCTTTAATGGACGCAGTCCCAGAGGCTGTGGAGGTACACAGAACCAGAGGTATTGTAGGCACTTCTCTGACAGGAGACCTCAGAACCCCTGAAAGTTTGCCCAGCTGTTCCATCTGTAGGCAGTTAGAGAATGTCTCTCCCTCTTCCCAGACTTGTGACTTGCCATCACCTGAAACAAATGGGTAAGTGGAATAATATCCAGGGGCTACTACATTCCATATTTGTACCTCTTCCCCTCCCATTTACCATTGCCAGATGTCCCACCCAACCAGGCAAAGTTTACTTCAAAGGTGATTTCATCTTTGTTGGCAAAAAGAGACATCCAAGAAGTCCCACCAGACAAGATTTGGTCAGGATTTTGTTCCAAGCTCATTTTGCTTCTGAAGATGTCCAAAAACCACAGGCCCATTCTGGACCTCAACTTTCTGAACACTTATGTTCAGAATGGTCACATTTTAGTCAGTTTTACCCAGCCTTAGGAAAAATGAATGGATGTGCTCAGTGGATCTCCTGGATGCTTACCTCCACATAAAGATAGTGAAGGAGTCCTAAAGGTTTTTTTGCACTTCTGAATAGGATTCATCATTATTGATTAAGTGTGCTGTCATATGGGCTCACCACAGCCCCCTGTGTGTTCACCAAATATATGGCTGTCATAAAAGCTCCTCCTGCTGTACAAAATGTTTCCCCTATTTGGATGACTGGCTCCTGGCCTCCAGCCTCAGTGGAGTTCCTTCTACAGGCAAGATTTTATCTTCATATCTGCAAATCCCTAGACATTTCTCTGAGTGTTCCCAAATCCAAACTGATTTTTACTCAGTGGTTGGTGTGCTTAGGCTGTCAGCTACTAACATGAGGACGTAACTATACCCATTTAGCTATGGATGCCATCCCCTCAATTGTCTCTCTTCCATAAGACAGGATTAAGATCCTTTAGTCTCCAGTCAGTCTACTGTGAAGCAGCTCCAACCTAACAGTGGCTTTAATCCTCAGAGCTCTAGGGTTAATGACATCTTCAGTTTTGATGGTGGAATTCTCCTGCTTTCACATCAGAATTTTACAGTGGTTGATTTACAGCCAGTTGTCTCAGTGTTTGACCTCTATCCATGACAATTATTCTTACTAGTTCATGCAAGCAACAACTTCAAGTGGTTACACTCCTGCTTAATTCAAGCAGGCAGATTGTTTAAGACCCCATTACCAGTTGCAAAGATGACCACAGATACATCCTTCCTTGGCTGGGTGGGGCATTACGAAGTGAGGATGGTCCAAGGTTTGTGGATAGATGAGACCAATCTTCACATAAATGTCTTGGAGCTGAGAAAGTCCTCCTGGTGCTGCAGGACCTTCAAGACTTCCTTCCACAGGGAGTGCTATCCATCTAAATGGACAACATGACAGTAGTTTGGTATATCTAAAGTCAGGGAAAAATAAGGGTCTGGTAATGGTTAATGGCATCATAATGCTTTCTGATTGCAACACACATTCTGGGGTTTTTCAGTTGTTTGGTGGTCAATCTCAGCAGAAATCTTCAGATACATTATGAAATTTCCCTCAATCCAGTAATGGGCAATGAAATTTTCAGTCACTGGGGCACCCCTTTCCGAGACCTATTTGCCACCCCTCACACCACCAAATAGCAATCACTTTGCCTTTCTCCCCCTGAGGATATCCATCAATCAACGCTCTGTCTCAACAATGCCCCCCCTCCCCAGTCTTCTTTACATGTATCTTCCTCTTCACCTGATGTCCAGATTTGTGCAGAAAGCTCTCAGATGCAAGAGTACAGTCATCCACATAGCCCTCTATTGGCCCAGACAAATTTGTTTTCCCTGTCTAAGGCATAATTTGAAGGATCCCCCATGGCTTCTGGATCCTGCTCCAGATCTTATTTTTCACCCGGACCTTCACAACTAAATTTAACTGCTTAGTTTCTCCAATTCCAGTGAAGGAAAAAAATGAGTCACTTCCTCAGAAAGTGGTCAAGATTCTTATAGCTTCACAAAACACCTTCATTCAAAAGATTTACCACAGCAATTATAAGAGTTTTGTTTTTTGGGGCTGTCCTCAAAATACCAAACCTTTTTGGCATCTATAGCAAACATTCTCAGATTTCTTGCTTCTCTTTATGATTCAGGTTCTAGTTCCTCCACCATCGAGGTACAATCGATAACTATTTCATCCTTTCACATGAGGCTGAACACTGTTCGTACTTAGTCACTGGGTCCTTGTACATAGCTTGCACTAATTCTACCAATGCTTCTGTGACTTCAAACCACCATAAGACTGCCAAAATCAGCTTTCCTGGGACCTTGTCATATGCTTTCTCCAAATCTAGGAATGTCCAGTTGGACTCTTTTCTCATCCAATTGACATTCAAGCTGCTAACAGTAACAGTTCTACTCAATATGCTTCATATAAATAGTCTAGGTTTGTACTTATTTTATCTTATTTATTTTTCATTTTTTAAACACCTTTATTAAATTATCACTTAAGACATAGGCAAAGGTACATTAACAGAAAAGAAAACAAACCATATTAACATGTTTCCAGTTACATGCATTATACATTACATATGTTCTTTTTTATAACCATTCTCAGACCAGCATTACATAAATTGCTCAATTCCTGCCTTCCCTTAAACCTCACGCCTCCTCCTGAACGTTGTTCTGCATGTATTGTTCCCACAATTTCCATTTATTTCTATGTAATTTTCTCCCTCCTTTTTCTAAAGATTCCTTTTCCAGTTATCTTATCTCTTTTATAATATTCAATACATCAAATACAGTTGGTTTAGATTTTGATTTCCATTTTCTAGTAATTGCTTTTTAGCAGCCAACAGAATTAAAATTAATAAGGCCATACAATGTCTAGACAATTCAGATGCTGTGTTCCAGATTAAAAAAAAAATTCCTTCCATTTCCCCAACCTGTATTTCTTGCAGAGTATTCTGTAGGGAATTCTTTTTTAAATCTGCCAACTCAATATACTCAAATCATATGTTCCCAGTTACCCCTTTCTTTTGTCTTCATCACACCTTCAACATTTGCTGTCTTACTGAGGAAAATTCTTTGAAGTCTTCATTGGGTATAAAAATACATATGCAAACACTTCTGAGCAAAGATCCCTAAACCTTCTGGACTTTGTTGCATACTTGGGAGCTATACATATATCCTCCCATTGTTCTTTTGTAAATTGCTCTGAGATCTGGGTGCAGGTGTGTAATGCATAGCAGTGCATATCCACTTTTTACAGTCAGAACTGTGATGTACATGAATTGGAGAGGGGAGGGGGTACTACTTATACTAGTATCAGCTATAGCTCAACAACGTGTTATTGGCTATCATCTGAGCTAATTGCCACAGTATTGCATGTTATAGTCTTCCCCATCACTGGAAAAGGTACAGACAGCTCCAAACAAGCTACATTTTCAGTGACCACTAGATTGTGGACCATTTCCATGTGAAGACAGAAACTGTAAGTGACCTTGTTGAACTCTGCCGCCCACAGCTGTACTCATGCATGGTATGCCCTTTCCTGTATAGGTTTAGCTTTAACCATCTTAACTACATGATCCTTTTGGTGACTTACTAAGAATGCATTAAGGATATTATAGGCACTACCCTTGCTAATCCCAAACCAGTTCATTGACATTATACTACAGCATATGAAGGAGCATATGTTGTTCCTCAGTATTACAGAGGAAAGAACCACCACCATGGATACTTTTTTGGCATTGCCCATTACTTTGAGAAGATATAAGAGACATAGACTGCACAAGCACACATACATACATTGTTATTAAGACCCCACCTGGTTCCTGGTCCCTTAATTGCCAGGTGGTCTGTAATACCCTGGGCATTATTTATATATGTCTGTGTACCACCCAGACAGTTCCCATGATTCTTACATTTGGCACATGTCCAAACTACACTGAAGTTGCTGAGAGAGGATTTCCCACAGGGGCATCTGGTTGGTGGGTACATACATAGGCTAGATAGGCAGGTCTTTACACACAGGTAAAATTTAAACAGGTAGCAACCATATATAATGCATAGTTTGCTGAGATTTGCAGGTGATGCAAGATATGCCCTACAGCTCTGGTTTCTGACCAGATTCTGCAAACCTCAGATAATGTAGGAAATGGCCTATAATATAGCTCATGCCAAAACATGTAATATTCAGTAGTTATTATTATCAGGAGGGGCACTGTGATACTCTCCAGAATCTGCAGCAAGATCTTTGTGTGTGTGTGTGTGTGTGTGTGTGTGTGTGTGTGTGTGTGTGTGTGTGTGTGTGTGTGTGTGTGTGTGTGTGTATTCCCTGCTGCACAACATGACATTATGCATCAACAAGTGAACTTCCTGCCTGGACTTCCCATGCAAGTTATACCAGCATCAAAAGGGCATGGTGGAGAGTCAGGTCAAGAAGACTCAGCAACAGCAGCAGCAGTACCACAGCCAAGCCAGATGTGGGTACAATACATTGCAGCACTTGCAAAAATTTCACCTGGTATATAACTGTGAAGTATGACACACAAATTAGAACAAAATGATGCATGCATTATCATGCCCAGGCTGTTTAGGGCAATGCATAGACTGGCTATGATGTACATCAGACGTCACCATTACCCGCACATATTAGGGTTGGACAGATCGTGGTCATCATCACTTGTGCAGGTGATAAGGACACGGTGATATATGACTACAATGCTATGGGATGGTGTGGGATCATGGGAGGTGAACATGACTGCCATGCACTCTAGGAGACTGTGGAGGGCTAGGGATCAAATCCTCTAGTGGATAGTGGAGGTTCACCCTTTCACAATTGGATCATTGGTGTAGTGCACTGTGTTGGCTTGTAGTGTTAGTAATCAAGGCAATGTGTGGAAGGGAAGGGGTAGATCTAGAGGACCATGAGGGACTGTAAGTGTTCACTCTGAAGGAGCATATTATGTGATAATACACAAAGTGGTAGATCACAGTCAGGAGGTGTCAGAGTGTCTGTCTACAGGTGACAGTGATGCTGTTACACAAGGGGTCTATGTAGTCTTAACTTGGGAGTGTTTGTGTCCAACCTTCCAGAATCTAACCCCCCCCCCATGAGCACAGAAGGCAAGGTGTTTGAAAGTAGACCAGAGGGTGGTTTCAATAGGTATGAGATTGGTACTACTTCAAGCACATCTCCACCGTGTCACTGTACACTTGTTTCACATCATCCTGAAATGCATGCATAGCACTCATCATCTCCACATTGTTATGGGTAACAGCCATCTGTACCTGGATCACCAACTTGCGCATCCACTTGCTAATGCCAAGTAACATAGCTATATCAGGGATGGTCCTGGATTCATGGGTGCACCTAAACCCCCCCTGAATTTGTCCCTTATTGTGGGTATATATACCTTGGAAACACTGTATATTTGAAATACTGTGTATGCTGGGGACACAGGTTGAGCCCTTGAATGACTGTCAAATAAAAGATGTCCATCATGTCATGTTGACTCTGTGTGCTCAGCATTACCTATTCAGGGACTTCTGTAATGGTGAATGTTGCAGAGACCCTACCCAGTAGTATTGAAGACAGTGCCAGTGTGTTATCAGAACACCATACTTGGGTATTGTCATCATTAACAATCAAAAGTACCTTGCTTACCTCAGCCTTATACTGTTGTGCTGAACCCTCCATGAGTGGAACATTTGAAAGAAGAAACACACATGACAACACTGTCTGACCACCACTATAACTCTGTTTGACATGCACAGAAATGCAGAGTACTACACATTAAATGCAGCTGTGGCATATTTTGACATACACAGTACTGTAGAGTACTACACATTAAATGCAGCTGTTACATACTTTGACATACATAATACTACACATTAAATACAGTTGTGGCGTACTTTAGCATGCATAGTACTGCAGAACACTACACAAATGTAGCTGTGGCATATTTTGACATACATAGTACTGCAGAGTATTACATACTAAATGCAGCTGCTACATACATTGGCAAGCACAGTGTGACATCCTCTGTCTAGGCCAGTAATCAAGGAGCTTCAATCCTCACCACAGGCACTGGTGGGGAAATGCTCACTTTGAAAGAAATAGACATACTCAGTATTTTCAGATGCAGCTCTCTGCAGCAAGTACAATTAAAAGCACACAGAGAACAAATTCCAGTCCTGGAGCTAGACTCTGTCTCTCTCTCTAGGCCCCAAATAAGAATCCACACTTACCACTGAGGAGCTCTGTGTCCCTGGTTCAAGTAGCAGACATATAAACACTCTTGGAGATTTAATTTTCACACACACGTGCACACACACATACAAACAAACACACACACACACACACACACACACACACACACACACACACACACACACACACACACACACACACACACACACACACACACACACACACACCTGGGAATGGCAAGCACAGCTTACCTGCTCTATGACCCTTTGTCCAATCTATAAGGTAGCTACACTGCCACCAGTCAGACAACTATAAGGCTCATAACAGGGTATCCAATTATACTGAGTGAAATTAATACTAATACAAATGGCAGCATTTGACCAATGCAGCAAGACTTTCAGGAGGGGCCACAGTGTCACCAAATAAATATAAGTACTCTCAAAGGTTAAGATATTCTCTAGAAGATCAGCCACAATGAACAGTTTAAATATATTTAATAATAAACATTAAAAGAACATGAAAATACTGAATATCTATTTACATTAAACACCGGAGATTCAGTCACTGGAAATACTGAAAATAACACAGTTGGAAAGATTCACACAGCTGCAGAATTAAATGTTTACATGCGTAATGCATACATTAGTTAATATTAAACACCAGAGATTCAGTCATAGGAAATACTGAAAATAACACAGCTGGAAAGATTCACACAGCTACAGAAAAACAATGCTTAACTATTCTCACTATATTTTCCTGACTGATCTATAGAATTACTGTTCCTTCTTTCTTAATAGAACAAGGCAAGATGAAGTGGGTTTGTGGTCTTGTCAATTAGGTACCCCAAAACAAACTTCTAAGTGATTTAGAGACTTCCTTCTCTAATATCTAAATATTATTTTTGTGTTGGCTACAAAATGACATCACATCTGTTCATCTGACTCTGTTTCCCACACTACCCCCATCACTAGAACTTGCCAGGATTTAGCACATATGTGTTACAATACATATCTTTGAGCTTTGCTAAAGTTTATTGTAGCTTTTGGAAACTGTAAAACAAGTTTAACACTTTTGTTCTTCCTACAGGGACTAACAAACCATGCTTCTTACAGACATTGCAACTCTGGCTTCATTCAAAACTGTGAGATAACATCTTTATGGCCTAGGCTCAGTTAATTTAATTTCAGAATATTTTTCAAAGTCAGGTGGATTGAGATTAACCTCTTCTCTTCCAGTGTCCTCTGTTACAATGTATTCATTTCCACAGTTACAATGCATACATTTAATTGGTTACTACATGCATGTGTATTTCTTTTCTGTCCAGAAGGACCCACTGTTCATAAATTTTCAACACAAGCAAACCTCACGAATACATATTCTGAACAAGCATCTGTACAAATCAGTTTGAAATATAAATGACATAATTCTTTACCAAACTCCAGCTGGCTATGCTGGCATATGTTATACATGCATTGCCTTACTTCTCCTGGCATAGCTGGCAATACCTCCCATCATCACACACAGTACTACACATTAAATGCAGTTGTGGCATACTTTGACATGCATAGTACTGAAGAGTATTACACATTAAATGCAGCTGTGGCATACTTTGGCACACATAGTACTGCAGAGCAGTACACATTAAATGTAGCTGTGGCATCCTTTGACATACATAGTACTGCAGAGTACTACACATTAATTGCAGCTGTGGAATACTTTGACATGCACAATGCTGCAGAATTCTACACATTAATTGTAGCTGTGGCATACTTTGGCATGCACAGTACTGAAGTGTACTACACATTAATTGCAGTTTTGGCATACTTTGACATGCACAGTAATGCAGAATACTACACATTAAATGCAGATATGGCATACTTTGACATGCATAGTGCTATAGAGTACTACACATTAAATGCGACTCCTGCATACTTTGAATTACATATTACTGTAGGGTACTACATATGAAATGCAGTTGTGGCATACTTTGGAATACATAATATTGCAGGGTACTATACATTAAATGCAGTTGTTTCATACTTTGGCATACACAGTAGTATCCATTAAATGCAGCCGTGGCATACTTTGTCATGAACAGTACTGCAGAGTACACATTAAATGCAGCTGTGGCATACTTTGACACACATAGCTTGGCATTCTAGTTATTGCATTTGCAGACCAGAGGTGCTTGGGAAGTCATATATGAATGTGCGAATTGGTCAGTCACTCCCTTCAAATGTAATTGAGTTTGCTGTATTGTACTGTGCTATAATAGGCATTATTAACCTGGTGCACCACCAAATGGCACACAGGTGGCTGGTTCCAGTCCAGTTTCTATATGCATGCCACCTCTAGGTATATGAAACTGTGCTCCTTTACTTCTGAGTAACAACAAAAATTACTCATTGAGGTCAGACCTTTCAACTGTACCGAATTCCTCAGTATTTACCAAGTTTGAGGTAAAAATATGGGGTGCCATGAATTCCCGAGTGGCCCTTCAATTCCCTTTTTTTTTTTTTTTTTTTAGTTGAATTTGTTACTGATGTCATTACGAAGACTGGCCAGCCTGTCGGAAACTCAGCTGAGGGCTCAGACTCTATGTGTGTTTACCTTTTTAAAAGGTACATTTGTATGTTCATATTGTGGATTTAGGCAGGGCAGCACAGCAGGCAGCAGTGACCAAGGAGCAAGGAGCTGTTACCAGTTACACTTAGTTTTAAGATTGAAGTTACTTAACTTAATCTGCCCACCAAGCCTAGCCCAAGAACTTAAAGAAGCAACTACTTTCTGCACCAGTTCACCCAGCATCTTCACTGAACTCCCAGGAATCCCAGACCCGGGATCATGAATTTAGGAGAATGAGAAAATTTGTCTCCAGTGGCTCGACCTACTCCTGCTCCAGGTAATGAAAAACAAAAAGTCAAGTTCTACCCTTTTACCTTTATTTTCAGTATGGAACTTGCTTTTACTACACACCTGCCTAAAATAGCCATGAGTTAGCAAGAACTTGCAAGTCCTAGAAAACAGAACTGCAAATTAATCAGTTATGAATAGAGCTGGTTTGATTTTGATGGCAAACCGTGAGTGCAGTCTTAACATTTAAATATATTTAAGAGCATTTCATTAAATTTGCATCTGGACTACAAAAATAGCTCTTAAATACACTATGGTGTTGACAGCAGTTGGCAAGCTGTTTAGTTTTCATCACACACAGCATAAATGTAGTAGTGTATGTAAAGCAGACTGAATATCAAATATTTAAGTATTATTACTGAAAGCATATTTTAGGTATCGAGAAATACCTAAAAACTGACTTGTGTTTTGCGAACGTTCCATAGTCATATTTTCTGTGACAAAGTTTCTTAAGAAACACTTGTCCTTTTTAAATTAAAGGTAATTGGGGAAAATAATACATGAAAAGAGTGTGTCACTGTATTAACCTTGCTTTTACATCTCTTAGTTGGCAAGGCATTTCACAATTTTTGTGAACAAGGACAAAACTATTGTACAGCCACTGTAAGGGTGCCAAGTAGTAAGTAAATCGAGATGCATTTGTGTGTTTTATAAATTAATACAAATGTACCTTCATTAAAATGTGCCATACCTCTCAACCTTTGAACACAAGAAATCTGGACAAAGCCAAGAATAATAGGGGTACAAAGGCCCAAAAATAGAGACAAATTATAAATATTGTTCTTATAAACTTACAAAGTTAATAGAGTAAGTAATAAAATCATTTTTTGTGTTACCATACATTTTTCTGAAAGATATGAAGTCTGAAGCTTAAATGTCTGTCATTATCTAGTGAATTAAATCCTCACAGATTTGTCAGAAAACCTTAAATTTTATGAGGAAAAGACCAAAAATATGAAGCAAAAGTCTGGACATTCTGTGAAGATTTGGACAGTTGAGAGATATGAATGTAACTGATGATTTGTATAGGTAAATAATATAACAGAAAGTCGTTCAGAGTCACTGTGGGAGTTGTCAGTTGTGTACAGAGGTTGACAGGGAGCTGAAGCATCATGTTTGTAAAATATCCTTAATCTTGGATACTAGCAGTTTTATATTATGACCTGCAGTACACATAATATCACTTAGTAGAGGTTAATACTGTGCACAGCAAAATGTGAAAATATGCAGCAGTATAGTCAACTGTAAGGAATACTCTGAAGCAGAGAACAGTCTAGGTGTTTTTCATTTGACCAGGTGTTCTGCAAAGTTTTCCATGAGTAAGAGCGACTGCATAGTTTCAGTTCTGTAAAGAAGTCCTCCCAAGCTGCATTTAGGCAGTGTCGAGGTGGTGACCTTAAAGCATGGTGTTAACTTACTCAGTAACAGCAACAATTATTGCATCTGACAACTGAACTGCACTGCATACATTAATATTTGAAAACAACACTGCAGCTGCAGAAACCTTTAGTCTATTTAAAAACTTAATTTGTATTCAGTGATGCCACTCTTTCTGACTGCAGGGAGGAAGGGGACCTTCATAATGTAAAATAATAGAGTTTTGGACCTAAAAAGAAGCACTTTGTAGTGACATAAACGAAAATTAGCAGTTGTCGACTTAGGCAAATGTAGCAGTTTCTATGCAGCCAGGGAATAAACTCTGGTAATTTGGACATGGAGAAGCTCAAGCGCATCATCCTACTTGACCAGCCTTGAAATATGTTTGTCTTTGATGTAAAGTGAGACACATCCACATTTAGTCACTGTGCAGTGGTTGGTATAAATGTGTGAAAGGTATTGTAGCCCTGGCCCCTGCACTGCTGGGGTGCTGTCAGCAGCTTTAAACCATATCTTGGTAACTGTAAAAATGTCTGCATTCTCCAGGGTGAGGACAGCTTGGAGGGAGTGGAGTTTCTTTTTCAGACTCCTATCATTGAGCAGTAACACCTTTAAATTTTCTGGAGCTGATTTTCCTATGTTGAAATGTTTGTCACTTTGGCATTGCCTAAAAAAGTAACAATGGGTGAGTATGATGTTTTAGCTGATATTCGAAAACCTAGAGTAGGCAGGTTCAGACCATTCCTGGCAAAGATGTGTGGTCTGTTGACCATATCTTACCATGCTGACAAATATTGTACCCCTTTGCAGTGACATCAAAAACTTAGGCAATTATTAAAGTTAATCACTTTCAGTTCATACCGTGGTATCCTACTTGGAGAAGGTAGTATGCTACTCAGTACTAAGCTCATACCTGCCTGGTACACATAATCCTAGAGCTCCAGTATGTTCTCTTTTCACATAGTTAATTTTTACATTACCTGCATTTATCTGTTTTTCCCACATATTTAGTAGACTTTGTAAACCAATGTCTGCATATAGTCCTTTATCCTGGGCCAACATAACTTTTCATCTTTTGGTTTCAATTCACCTCTCCTTAACCACTCCTGTACCAAATCTTGGTCAACATGAGGTTGTTCCCAGAGATTTCTGTACTTGCCACTATATTTATGAATTTTCCACATTTCTTTTCTTCTCATCTAATCCTTTTTTATATTCTTTGTTTTGTTTTTGGCACATTCTGATTTTTATCCAGTTCTGATTTAATTTCCATTCCTGCTAGACACCGAACTGCTTCTGCTAAACTAAGAAAAGATGTTGTCTTAGATTTCTCCTCCTCCTCATGTTTTAAAAGTTTCACTATGTTTGGATCTGAGGTGGTCAGCAGGACTGCGTGCAGTCCCATGGTTATAGATCTATATGTGTAATCAGTTTTGAGGAGGCCCATACCTCCTTCACTACAAAGAATATACAGGCTTGGTATACACTGATTTTTATATATCACTTGGTAAGAATGAAGCCTTTTTCTTGTTTTTCTGTCTAACTGATCCAGTCATTTTTGGGGCCAGTTGATCACCCTAAAAATGTAAGTTAGAACAGAAGAACAAATTGATTTATAGCTTGGACCTTATTCCTCGATGTCAAGGCAGTTTTCAGTATTAGTTTTAGTCTTCTGAAGTATTCTTTACTGAGCTTTATTTGCATTTGTTCATGTTTTTTTGCTGATCCTTCATCTGTTCCCAAATATTTATACACTCCCTCATACTCAAGTTCCTTTATACCACTTTCCTGTCCCAGAATAATATTTTCTTGGTGCTGTACCTTTCTTGGTTTAAATGCACATTTGTCAAGACCAGATGTAATTCTGATATTATCCGAGAAACCATTTGTAGTTGTGCTTTCAACTCCTTATCTAATGAACTATACAGTTTTAAGTTATCCACAAAATAGAGATGAGAAATCACTGAAGAGGGTTGTTTTCTAGAGGCCAAATTTTAACCATAACCTAATCTGTTAAGTAAACAGATTAATGGGTTAAGGGCATGACAAAACAGTAGCAGTCATCTTAGAATATCCTCCTTCGAATTTTTATCCCTGGGATAATAATTTGCCCTTTGTCATGGTTCAAACTGCAAAGTAGTTTGCCACTGTTTTATACTCACTCTAATGTAATTGATCAATGTAGGGTGCATCTTATGCATTTGTAAGCATTCATATCCATGAATGTGGGATGCTATCAAATGGTTTTTTTTTTTTTTTTTGTAATATAACCATACTGTACTTAAATTCTTCCCCTTTTTTACAATTTTCTATTATGATATTATCAACAAATAATCCTTTGTTCCATATAATTTTCTTTTGTTACCCTTTTGTTCTATTGCTAGGAGTGAGTTTTATTTCTAAATGATTATAATCCCTGTTTGCATTAACTCTAGTATATATTTTATATATTGTCGAAAAGGCAAATTATTGGTCTATAGTTTTAAGGATGGCTTGCAGTTTCACTCTTGAGGAGTAGCTTGTTTTTTCTTGTTGTGAAACAGGTTGAT
This sequence comes from Protopterus annectens, assembly GCF_019279795.1. Lineage (NCBI taxonomy): Eukaryota > Metazoa > Chordata > Ceratodontiformes > Protopteridae > Protopterus > Protopterus annectens. Next base: position 1,273,355,688 of record NC_056728.1, read on the forward strand.
ATCTGTTTCAGATGTGCATATAAATAATTCTTACTCAGGGCTAAATCTTTGTGTAAAGATGTTAATGCCTTTAGACAGAGGTTGGGTACTATTGCATCTGGGCCTGGCATTTTCCACTTAGGAGCTTTTCTTAAGTTTGTCTCATTTTCTCTAGCCATTACTTCATTCCATTTCATATCCTCTTCATTAGATCTCCTTACTCTTTCTTTTAATTCTTATATCCATTTAATATCTTTGTTATGTTCAATGGGATCTTCATAAAAACTTCTCTAAATGTGCCTGTTTCTTCACTGCTGTGGTGTTGGTATTCTTTTTACTTTTGTTTCCCAGTTTCCATTTTTCTACAAAATCTTTTTGGATCCTCCATGAATTGCTTATCTTGTACTTTTCCTTTATATTTAACTACATACCTTCTAAGCTTTTCTGCCTGGGCTGGTATTGTCAGTTTATTATTTTAAACAATATACAGTATGATAAATTTTGGCCTGTTTTGCTATTCTTCTTTTACCACATCTAAGTGTTTTTGATAATCTGTTTATTCCCTTTTGATTATTCTTTTAATAGTGACACTTCTTCTCTTAATTGCATTATAGTGTTCTCAATTCATTGCTTCCATGATGACATTTTATTTGTTCCCTTATTTTTTGTGGTAGCACTTTATTTGTTTATAATTTAGCTGCACAGTTATATAGTCTATTTATTTCTGTTACATTGCATGAATTTCTATTAATAGTTCTGATTACTGTGGTCATCTGTTTTACCAATCTTCTCACATTTTGGGTCTTACCTACTTTCTGTAATCTATTTCTTTCACATACCTTAATATGTCCATCCAGCTTTACTAAATCAAGGAGGTCTTCCTTTAATTCATTTTCTTCTAGACTGAGAGCATCTTCTTTGCTCTCTGTTTCTTGCAAGTAATCTACAAATGTTCCAAGAGAATATTCCTGCGCCTTATCCTCTTCAGATGCTTTATTTGCTGGTCCATCATATGGGAACCTTTTGTCCCATCACTACATAAAATAACCCATGTCAGAATTACCACGCTGCTGCTCCTTCCCTTGCTGTTGGACATTCAACTGGACTTTCATATCGGCCTCCTACAGAAGGCTCCAGCGCATCATCATGTTGCAAATCTTCTTCAGGGACCTCCTTTTCCACCTGTTGCTCCTTAATCTGGGGGCCTGTCATTCCATCTTACAAGTTCATAGGTTCAAAGGTGAGTACTAGGCTAATGGCTCTGGAATCTTTACAAGTCTAGCCCATAGGATTACCCTGACATCGTGCTACCTGACCTTAGTTCCCAGTGCCTCTTGTCAAGTAGAGCCACTGGAGTGATCCCCAGGCTGAATTTTCTATTTCCCATCCACTCATCAAGATTTCTTTTGAAGAGGGCCAGTGAGGCGCTCTGCTTGACATGTATGGGAAGTCTATTCCATAGCATGGTTTTTCCCAAAGGGGATGACGATATATTTTTTGGCATTGAGCTTAAGGCCATGGTTCTGACACCAGTCGTTAGTCTCAGTGAGGCCTTTCTGTAGGATGTCAACATCACTTGAGGAGTTAATTATGGCTCCCAACTTGCAATCTTCTGTGAACTTTGTCAGCCAGAGTCCCTTCATGTTGGCCAGGACTTCAGAGAAGTATATACCAAACAGGAGGGCACCCAGGACCAAACCCCGTAGGACTCCACTCATGACTGGTCGGCAGTCTGACTTGGAGTCAGCTACTTTCACACTGTGGGTTCTATCTGTGAGCCAATTTGCAACCCACCTAATGATGTGGGTTTGATGCCTAGCTTAGTGAGTTTTTCTATGATTCCTGAGTGGGAATCATATCAAAGGCTTTGGCCAGATCAAAGTAGGCTGTATGAACCACCTTGCCTTCATCCGCAGCTCAGATGACTGGCTCAAAGAAGTTGACCAGGTTGAGTAGGCATGATCTACCCTTCACAAAACCAAACTACGTGGGATCCAGAGTTTGGAGATTCCCTATATCTTGTTTATTAGGTCCATGATGATGCATTCCATAGCTTTGCATATCAGACTCATCAGGCTAATGGGGAGATAGTTCCCAGGGTCTGTAGTCACTCATCTTTTGTGGAGAGGGATGACTGTAGCAGTGCACCATTCGGTAGGGACAAAGCCTGAGGTGAGACTGTGATTGAACAGGGCACATAGGTGAGGTGCCAGTTCACTCTGCAATTCATGTAGAACACAGCTAGTGATATTATCAGGTCCCATAGAATCTGTATTCTTGGTCTTGGACAGTGCTGTTTTAACCTGTACAACAGTAATACTGGGTGCCTGGCAATCTGCTGGTATTGTGATTGGTCCTTTGGTGGGGGGGAGAGAGGGGTAAAGTTGGCACTGTATCTGTCAGCCAGTATATTGGCAATATCTGTTGGCTCGGTATAGGAGGTGCCATTGTGCAAGAGCCCCAAGCAAATCTGGGTATTGCCGTGGAGATTCTTTACATAACTATAGAAGGCCTTGTGGTTGTCTTTACTACCTGCTGCAATTCTGTTTTCATAGCTAGCTTTAGAGGATTTGATGAGGGATTTCAGCTTTTTGTTGAAACTGATAAGGGAGTTTTTCCAGTCTTGCTGTGACATTCCCTGTGTTGGATTCTCTACACTAAATCCTTCATTTCACAGATAATCCATAACTTCAATTTCTCTTTGTTTAATTCCTTTCTCACTAATCCTCATTTCTATATTTCCTCTTATTCTTTTTTTTGTATTGTGAAATGTTCCATATCCAGGTGCCTTAGTCTATATTTCTCTTCAAATATCTTAGAGGCTGCTTTTTGTATTGATTAGTTTAGCTTTCTCTTTTATATAAATATTGCAGCACACCATATTTCATTTTCTTTCCTCCCATGTCCATGTTTTTTTCTAATACCTTTCAAAATTCTCTAGGCTTTGTTCTTTATCTTTACACACTGTCACTTCTTTTTCAGGCATCCCAAAGTTCCTTTGTCTATGTAATGTTTTTCAAAAATCTGTTGTACTAATGAATACAAAATTTTCTTTGAAGAATTTGACATATCACACATGCACTCAAGTCTCTCATCAACAGGTACTGCTATGACTCTGTCATAGTCCATGTTGGTGTGAACGACTATATATAGTCTCTGGACTATATATAGAGAGAGACATGATTGAGCTCGCTGAATATGTGTCATAAGCAGGTATATCCCTAGCCTTAAGCAACATTCTACCGTCACCCAGAATGATGCCTCAATACAAACAGAAAATAATTGACTTTTACAGTTGGCTTAGTTTCTGGTGTCATTCTAGGGAGTTCCAGCATCTGACAACCTGGGAAGATATGATTGACAAATCATGATGCTTTGCTAGAGATGGCCTGCATCTGTCTTACTTGGGCTTCAGGCTTCTGGCAAAGGCCCTTACCTCCCCCATAGTGCTTTTTTTAGGAAACGTCATGAGGTCGATACTACCAACATAAACATTTCAACAAAATGTAAATTGAAGGTCATGCTGCTAAATGATGGGAATCTACACATGAAACTGCACTCATTGCAAGCATTCTTAACCCTGGAAGATGCTGACATTTGTGCAGTCATAGAAACCTGGTTCAAAGCTGCGGAGAGCACCCCAGCTTACCTGGTTACTCATCCTATCATACATTCAGACCCCAAACTGTGGGCAGCAAAGCCAAAGGAGGTGGAGTTTTAATATATATTAATGACACACACAAACCTCCAGGTTGGTCAAACAGTATGATGCACAGGAGATACTCCAGGTGCAGTTAACCATTGATAAGACCCCTATTCAAATTATAGTGAGCTACAGTCCCCCAAATTTGACTCAAGATGCCCACTCCACTATCTGGACCTCTTCAAATCTATAAAGATTCAACCCTTTACCCTGATCCTGGGTGACTTTAATTACCCAACCATAGACTGGAAAAACTATTCATGCCAGAACACAAATGCCCAGAGATTCCTCAATTTTATCAATGCAAATGCCTTGGAACAGCTAGTTGATACCCCCACAAGAGGTGATAACATCTTGGACTTGGTATAAACCAACATGAGTAACCACTGCAGCACCCCTAAAGTATCATCCTCCTTGGTAACATCTGACCGTAAAGTGTTCACTTTCGAAGTCACCATCTTTCCTGGCCCCCCTCTAGCTAGAGTCAAACAAAAAACTTCTCCAAAGCTGATTACAACCTCCTGAGGAATAGTATAAACAGCTTCACAGTCCCCTCCCCCACTCTAGGAATTGTCACCAATGTCCAAATCTACACCAAAGTACTATACAAGCATTTATATAGATGCATGGAATCAGGAATACCTGACAGGGCAAAATCATCCTCCGAAAGGAAGAATAAACCTGTCTGGTGGACATCTGCAATAAATAAACTATATAACAAAAGGTAAAAATTGCTGTCTAGGACCAATAAGGAGCAGGTGCCCAACTGGAAGCAATCTCTCCTTAGCCTGAACAAGCAAATAAGCGCACTAGTGAAATCCTCTAAAGCCAACTTCGAGTCCAAATTGGCCACATCTACTAGAGACAATCATAAGGCCTTCTTCACATATGTCGGCAATCTCAAAGGAAGCACCCAGATCTATTCAGAACTGGTGGTCAAGGACACCACATACACAAATGCTGTAGATATAGCCAATCTACTGGCTGACAGATTCAGTGAAAACTTCTTCCCTCTCTCCCCCCCCATCAGTAAATCAGGACATCCCCAGTACCTTCCCCCCATCCCTTATCTCAAGGGAACAGGTCATCACTGCCCTCTCAAAGTAAAAAAATACAGCCTCCATGGGACCTGATAACATCCCAGGCTGCATCCTACATGAACTCAGGCATGAACTTGCAGCACCATTAGGCACCCTATTCAACCAAAGCCTGAGTACTGGCTTTGTCCCAGCCAAGTGGAGGACAGCCACTGTCATCCCTTTACACAAGGGTGGAAGGTCCACTGATCTGGGAAATTATAGACCCATCAGCCTAACTAGCCTGATCTGCAAGGCCATGGAACGGATAATCATGGACCTCATTAACAGGGATATTGGCAGCATCCAAACACTCGACCCCACACAGTTTGGCTTTGTCAAAAGGAGGTTGTGTCTGTTAAATCTGATTGACTTATTTGAGAAAGTCACCAAAGCCATGAACGAGGGGAAGACGGTGCACACTACCTACCTTGACCTGGCCAAAGCCTTTGACTCTATTCCCCACTCAGGCATAGTAGATAAACTCTCTCAACTAGGCATTACTTCATATGTTAGTGAAACACTGGCTCATAGAACCCACCTAATAAAATAAAATAGGGAAGCCACCTCAAGCAGTAGACCCGTGGTAGGCAGGGATCGGTATTGGTATTAGGGCATCTGTTATTATTTATATTCTCTGAGGTGCAGGCCAAAATCAAAGGGCTGTGGCTGTAGTTGCAGCAGATGACAGCAAGCTGGCAGTGATCTTTTCCCCAATTCCCCAGATGATGTCCTCTAAGAGGGTCTCAGCCAAACAAATGACTGGTGCCAGAAACATGGTCTCAAGCTGAATGCCAAAAAATGCATCATCATCCCCTTTGGGGATGGTGACATCCCCACATATTATCACATTAATAACAGCATCCTAAGTACACAATCAGTAGTGAGGGATTTGGGCACCCTGGTTGATAGCAACTTGACTTTTGACCACCATGTTGCTTCTGTTGTACAGAAAGCTTTCCACATGGCCCACCTCATAAGTAAGGGTATCTTATCCAGGGACAAAGAGGTCATAACATCATTGCATTCTTCCCTTACAAGACCAATTATTGAGTACAATCCCCCCTTCGGCATGTACCTTGCAAAGCACATGCAACAGCTGGCGAGACCACAGAGGTTCCTCACCAGGAGAGCCCAGGGCCTCAAACATTTACCCTATACAGATAGGCTAAAAGCCCTGTCCTTCTATTCAGTTTCATACACACTCCTCAGAGGTGACCTCTGTCTGGCATACAAAGCAATCTCAGATCCCGCTTTGATGGGACTGCTGCATATCCGCAAGTCAACCTCCACTCGAGCAACTGGTACACGTGACCTCAACCTGGTCTGTGATATCAATAGGACTTGTTGGCTGGACAGATTTGTGTCCCAGAGACTCCTCATCTGTGGACTCAGCTCCACCTCCATGTCAAGCAGAGTACCTCATTATCCTTTTTTAAGCACAGCCTGGATAACTGGATGGAAAACAGAAAATGCACCCCTGGGTTTCCATCATGGGCTAAACTCTTGGCTAGGCTTAGGCCTCAGGGCCAATAGCCTAGTAACCACCTATGATCCTATGACAGTTTTTCTTGTGCAAGCATTTTCTTTCTTTTTTTATCTTTCTGCATATCCCTTGTCTAGAAAGTCTGGGTTTCTTAAGTAATAGTAACTATGCATATTTTTTTCTTTATTCTGAATAGTCTGCTTTGTCATATTTATGGCTCTTCTTTGACTTGAAGTTTTTGTGCTTTTTGTACGCAATTTCCTCCTGCTTCAAAATGGGGGAGGGCATCTTCCTTATAGGCCTGGCCTAAGCCTGTTGCATTAATGTTTCTGTGTCTTGTGGATTCTGGACTGCCTCTTGTTAGGTCCCAGGACCAATATGTACACAAGGACCGAGCACAGTTTTTTATCCTGGGACTTGTGCACCTAGCTGTCTTTTTTTATTTTTTAACCTGCCTCTCTCTGTTATATATAAAATACAGTCTATATATCAGTGTTGTCTTGGTGAGATTTTGTGAAAACAAGATCCACCTCATGAAGGTACCCACCAAGACTTGAGGATGAATTCAGTTCTAGCTATGCTACTCTCCATTTTTTAGTGCTGCCATCTCTCCATTGAACCCCTTTGCCCAGGAGATGCATGCCATGTGTGTTCAGGGCCTGTAGTATCACCTTGTTCTCCTGGATCTTGAACTCTTCCTGGTATTGCCTCCATCTGGTGGTCATGCTGGTACATTTATACCTGTTGGCAAAACATTAACTGAAGATTAAACACAAGCACTGCAATATCACCACAAAGAGAGAGTAGAGTATGTATTCAGCAGATAAAATCAAAATAAAACCAGCACAATTTAATAAAGAAGATATAAAATCCTTCAAACAACAGGATGTAAATACTCATAAACAAACAGGATGAGCACTTTCGGCTATGCCTTCATCAGATCCTGGTCACACTAAAACACCTCCCTTTTTTATATTGTTGCTAATCCAATCAAGTCAAGTCATCTCCTGTGCTTTCTGCTTTTCAATATAGGTTTTAAAGGCACGACTCCATTAAAGACTCCTGTCTGCCTGCCAATCAGCTATCCAGCATGTTTCCAAGACTACAGTTTTATTTGATAGATATCCACCTCTTATATTATCTAGCACTCTTTCCAAGGCTAGGAAGGAGAATTTATGCCAAGGATACTTTTGAATATGCTGTGACAAAGCATTAGTCTGTACATTAAGTCTAATATCACTAAGATGGCACAGAATCCTCTCCTTAAAAGGCCTATTGGTTTTCCCAACATAAAATCCTGGGAAGCTATCACAAGTAGCTGCATATATTATGTTCTTAGTACTACAATCCACATATGTCTTTAAATTGTATGTCCGACCAGTTACAGGATGTTTGAAACAATTGCTTCTATCTGTATAAATACATGCTTTGCAGCTTCTACATGGAAAAGTGCCCATTTTAAGGCTATGTGGAACAATATCTTCTTTGTGACATAGGAATCTCTTTAGATTTAACTTATTCTAAAAAGTGAATCTGGGGACATCACCAACAATATGCCTTAGGCTTATCATCTGAAGTTAAACTCTTCCAGTTCTTCCTAATAATTTCACAAATGGCCAATATGTTGCTACTGTATGTTAGTAAACATCTCATGCCACTCAGTTCCCTATTTTCTTTTTCCATATCATCCTTTCTTCTGACTGAGAAATAAGGTCTCCCTCTATCATTTTTCTGTGCCTTCACCTCCATGGTTTCCCACTGAAGTTCAAAATCTTTATAGCCTTGGGTCAATAAATCATTGTGTAATTGTTCTAATTCATGTTGGTGCACTTCATCATCAGTGCAAAGCCTAGATATATGTAGCATCTGTTCATTTATTATTTGTGGATACACATGTTTGGGATGCATACTTCTTCTAAGCAAAGTATGATTTCTCCAACATTCTTTCCTATAGAGACATGTATTAAACTGACTGTCTTCATCCAATAAGACAGTCACATCCAAAAAGTCTATTTCTTCCTTGGAACTCCTGACATCAAACTCCAAGAATGATGCAGTACTTCCCAAGTATTCCACAAAACTTGATAGCTCATTCTCATTACCTCTCCATAAAACAAATATGTCATCAACAAATCTACCATAGAAGACAACGTGTCTCAGCTAATGATTCTGCTCACTTAATACAAACTAATTTTTCCAATATGCCATGAGCAAATTGGCATAGCTATGTGCTATGAAGTCCCCATAGCTACACTCCACGTTTGCCAGTAATGGTCAGTTCCATAGACAAAGATGTTATTCTCCAGTACAATTCTCAATAATGAGCAGATTTGCGAGATAGTAGGGCTATCAAAATCCGTATGTGTTCTCAAAAGTTCCTGACTAGATCTTATCCCATATTTATTCAGTATCACTGTAAATAAACTTTTTACACCCATTGTTACTAGTATAAGGCCTTCTCTTCCATCCAAGTTCATTACACAATCATGTAATATGTGTAGGAAATGAGACATATCACCTAGAACTGTTCTCATCCCAGGTAGAACTTTTTTCAGTTGGTGAGCCAGCATCTACCAGATACTATTGGATGAAGCAGTGGATCATCTCTGTTTTTGTGTATTTTGGGTAATCCACTAATAACCGGAGTTACTGGATTAACTCTCAAATAATCATATAAGGCTTCTGTAATGCCTCTCATCATTAACACGTCATGCAAGTTGACATTAACTTTCTTTATTGTGATCTGGGCTTCCCATTTAGGTATTGGCAAAACATGGTAGCCAGTGAGTGTGTATGGTATACTGTGGAATAGCCATACATATGGTCACATCTTACCTCACCCCCTTTACTCATCTGTTTATTAGCCACAGTTACTGCTATGCACAGACCCCACCCCCAAACTTCTGTACTCTGCTTATGACCACAGACTCTCCCACATGCTTTTATGCCTGTTTAACAGTTAGTGCAACTGTAAGGCTTTGCCCAATTACACAGTGTAGCCATTCCTCAACTTGTGATCCTAGAAACATTTGGGTGGTTGTCCATTAAACATGGTTGCTACCCCCCACACACACACACACAAAAGTCACAGAGAAATTGTCCAGTAATATATGAGTGTCCTGGGCTCCCGGTTACTTACACATCACAGCATATGCCTCCACAAAGTTTGTTGTTCTTACTGAGCTACTTTACCAGGCAGAACTCCTTTCTTAACTCTGTACATCATTTCTTAACTATGGATTCTTACCTGCAGATTCTTTCCTGATATTTCTCCATTCCATAGTTGCACAGTAATGAGCAGGGTTGTACAAAATGGCGCTGAAGATTTCAGTTGTGTTAGCAAGACTGAAACAGCACAATGTTTATGTTAATATAGCAGCTTATTGTATAAACATTGCACATTGTGCTGCCCAGACATACTGGCAGGAGCAATGGACATCACAGTGACCAAAAGATATGTGACTAATATGCTAAAGTTATGGTACGTGTGCACTCAGAGAGAGAGATGATATTGTGCAATATCCATTCTTAGCATCATGATACAGTGCTAGGGGCATGCAGTAGTCCCATAATGCAACACTGTTTTGCATGACATGTGAGATACAGTCATACATACATGCAAATTAAGCTACTATTTTGCCTCGAGTGAAATTGTGAGTGAACTTGACAACTTCAAGCACTGTGGCATGCAGCTTGATGTGTGCAAGGGCCCATCATATTGCCCTAGCAGGAACTCCGTTAGTATTTGTACAGCAAGATTTTCTTGTTTTTCCTGCACAATGACTTCAGGAGTGCCTGCAAAGGTGATATGATAGAGCCTTGCAGAAGGTGGATGCCTGGTAGGATAATGAGGGATGCCACAGGGATCACTCGTTCTTGTGATAGTGCTGGTATATCACTACAGTATCTTGTGTTAGCATCACCCTGACTTACTGCAACAGATAGAGAAACAGCCAGAAATGTTCTTTAAGTATATATATATATATATATATATATATATATATATATATATATATATATAAAATATTCACACACACACACACACACACACACACACACACACACACACACACACACACACACACACACACACACACACACACACATATATATATGTATATATATATATATATGTATATATGTATGTATATATACACACACACACACACACACACACACACACACACACACACACACGTGCGCGCACACACACACACACACACACACACACACACACACACACACACACACACACACACACACACACACACACACACACACACACACATGCACGCACACACACATTATGGAAGAATAAGGAGCTGACATAAGTCTTGGTTCTAAAAACAATTTGATTATATCGAACTTAAACAAAAAAAATTTGAGTTTGCCAAACCAAATGAATATCTGTGGTCTAAACAAAAAATATTTAAAAAGTTTCTTTAAGAACTGAACTCAAGTGCCAAATCAACATAAAGGTCGCACAAAGTCACTGGTTGGGATCCACTTCTAGACAATAAAGCACCAGATCTTCCACTGGTACACAGTCCTTCGTAAAACATCTCTTCAGAGTCAATGGTCTGGGCCTCCAGTTCTCTCTACATACTTCCAGACTGCACTGGAACTCTGACTTCTGATTAGAGGTTATCCAGTCCTTGTTTTATAAATATCTTCATTACTTAACAGGCAGTAATTATTTAAGTTTCCCTTAAAGAGGTATCTGTCCATCATACACAAGCTACACAAAGAACACTACCACAATACATTAGAATGGCCTTTCATAACTATGTTGTTTCGAATCACTATGCTGTAATACACTACCCCCCCCTCCAGCTTGAGTCCACCAGTTTCAAAGTCATGAAATGTTCTGTATAGCTGTGTAGACCGTAGGCATTGCAGTGGTTGGCAACATTTAAATTTAAATTCTATAGAATTTAACATTTCCATCCTTTTGCTGGTGAAGCCACTGCAAGGGTGCATTAGTATTAGTATAATGACCCCAATGACAACTTTATAGTCAAGCTCTGATGAATATTTAACTTCTGTTCATGCCAATTTCCTTCTCAGGTAGCAAACTTGTTGCTCTTCACTGCCCAGACTTTGAGATATCGCTTCCAGGCCCATATTGGTGTAAATTATGAAGTTCTTAGTGGATGCCAGCATGAGTTCCAAGCCCACATCTGCTTGAAGGACCAGCTTAATCTTTGTGGGCATTTCCCCCCTAATCAGGCCAATTACAGATCAAGCAATGGTGCAAATATATGCTATAAACTTCCTGAACATCTGGCCTGGCCTTTAAAGATCCACTTTTGTTCTTTTTGGGGTTTTATAATCCTCCTCCCAATAACAACCTAAATATTTCTGTCCAGATTTGCTTTTTGGGGAATTCACTATAACCCTGTTTGCATTAGAGAGCTGCAGACAGATTGTACTGTGAGTCCTAGTCTTATCAAATGGATGATCACATCATCTAGATATGCAACAGCATAGGGACATGATGTTTAAGAACTGTGTCCAACATCGATTGGAGGAAAGCTGGGGCACATTGAAGACCAAATGGATGGACTGTACGCATATATTGGAACAGGTCCCTAGGAATTGAAAAGGCAGTTTTCACTTTACCTTTCTCAGTCAAGGGAATCTGCCAATAACCTTTCATTAGATCCAGGGTGCTTAGGAACCTAACCTTTCCTAGCTCTTCAATTTGTTCATTTACTTTGGATATAGTATAACTATTGAACTTAGAAATGGTGTTGAATCTGGGTCAGTGGCAGTGGTGCAGCGGTTAGCATTGTCGCCCCACAGCAAGAGGTTCTCTGGTTCAATTCTCGGCTAGAATGCCTTCTGTACAGAGTCTGCATGTCCTCCCTGCAGTCAAATACATTTTAAAGACATGCAGGTAGGTGTGTGTTAGAAAAATATGTATTAATGTGTGTATTAGTAATATGCTTAGTGCATTCAGAGCCTAAAAGAGTTCACACATTTATTCTATTTCATACTGCATAAATTTGTACAAACTGCAGTTGCTTTCTGACCTTATACTGTCAGCTAAATCTTGCTTGTGCCTTGGAAATTTACTGAGAAGCAGATGATTTCTGCTTGCGTTAGGAAAATAATAAGTAGAACAATACTGCTTATATGAAACTCAGACAAGAAGTTCCCCTGTGCCATGAGAACATACACAGCTGTAGAAGTAACAGATAATTAGGACAAAGCCTGCTTGAAAATATGAACTGCAATCAGAATTTGCTTGTATCTGTATTAGAAAAGTACCTTGAAAAGTAACAGTGTACAATAGACGCTTGTAAATGAAGTACTGGTCACCAAGGCCAGGTTGTTTTTCTGAAAAGTTTCTCACAAATCTAGTCATGTCAGCAGAAAATCTGAAGTAGCACCTGCTGTAGTACAATGCTTAAAGTTGTGTTTGATTACGTCAGCTTAGAAGGCCATGTCTTGTAAAACAGTATAAGAATGAACATACTTCCTGTTAATAGTTAGACAAATCCTTGTATTTGCATGTTTTTGTCTCCTTGCTGCAAGTAAATTAAAGTGCCTTAACTAAACCTTACGTGTATTGGTCTTTGAAGTTTTTTCCTTTGACAGATTGGTCCTTCGGACCGGAAACCTTCACTTTGCCTCGGATCAGACAGGCTAGGTGGCTTGAAACCATACGGGGAAGAAACCACATTGGTTCTTCTTATTTGAAAAGTCCTCCGACTGAATTGTCGTACAAAAGAGGCAAGCCACTTTTTGATCTGCGACTGAAGGATGGGTTTACTCAAACCAGGTGATCAATCACGAAGGCTCAGGTAAGGTGAATCTACCTTCTTTTCTGTTTTATATCAGGGACTAGATCTGTATTTACTCTGTTAGGGACTTTGTTTATAAGTCAGAGACAGAAAGATTACTGTCTTGTCATAGATCAGGGAAACAGAGCAGGTAGGCAGTCAGTCTGAAAAAACTATAAAAATGCCTGTGGTACCACATAAAAATAAGGTGTTACGTAACGATTAAAAGGGTAGAACAAAATGGGTAATAATTGTACAAAAAGGTCCCAAAATCCGCCGTTAACCGAATATGCGAAATACATGCAGTCACATCGTGCTGATAATATTAAATATTACTCAAAATGGGTTCATAAATATGAATTTGATGGTAAACTAGAAAAATCCTCGCTTGTCAAACTTGTCAAACAGCTTAAAACTGATTCTAAAGGTTGGGTAAAAAAGCAACGTCAATTAGGAATTCCTCAGGCACACAGGTGGATTGAGGAAGTAAACCGAAGGGAACAAAAGAATAATAATTCAAAAGCAATGTTTTTAGATAAAGAGGACAATAATTTAGTAATAGCATCAGCCCCTCCACCTCCCTTACCAGAATATGAGGCAAGTGAGCAAATTAGTCCACCCCTGCGATATCCTACTGTCATTGCAAGTGGAGACATTACAAAAGCGAAACCGTTTGTTAGAGATCCCGTCGAGACCAGGTCTCGAACACGGGCAGGAAACTCAAAAGGGGACATTGAGTTATATCAAATGGGTAGAAATTCACGATATATGAGCAAAGAAGAAATATGCCCACTTATAGAAGTGCCTAATCCTCAGGCAGGGCAAGAAGGACAGGACCCAACTATTCTAGTGTATAGACCTTGGACTCCAGAAGACATCCAGAAAGCCACTGAGGGAATTCCCCATCCAAAAGTTAATTTTAGAAAGTTCTTAGAAGATTTGCAAGGAATGAGGCTGAGTTATAATTTAAACGGAGAAGAGGTAGAAAAAGTAGTCAGACAAATTGTGGGACCAGATTGGCACATGATTAGTGGCAACTGAAATCACCATGATATTGCGCTCAGGCCCCTCCCACATAGTAGCACAGAGTTAGACAACAGAGTGAAAGGTCTTACAGACCAAATCTCTGAGAAATGGAAACCCAGGGCAGACTGGACTTGCATTAATCAATGCATCCAACAAGAAGGTGAGACTGTTGACAGATATTATGCCAGACTATTAAAATGTTTTAATAACCATTGTGGAATGTAGGTTCATGAAGACCAGACACATGATTCCCCATATGAGCAGCAGTTAAAGAATGCATTTTTGAAAGGCAGTATTGCACCCATAAGCAGTTTTATTACAAAACACATGGTAGATCATCGTACAAGCAGATTACAGTCATTGCTTGAATATGCTAGGATGCTGAAAGGCATTTTAATAGCAAAAAGAAAAAGAAAGCCCAAGTATTTTCTGTAGAAGATGGAGCAGAAGTTTATCTAGTACAGTCCGGGAAAAAGGGCAATAAAATGCCCAGGGAAACAAACTATCTGATCAATGATCAGAGGACTTTGAAGGGCAAAAGAAAAGGGGTGAATGTTTTAAATGCGGTAAGAAAGGACACTTGGCAAGGGATTGCAAGAAAAACAAGAAAGCAACCACGGAGGATAAGGAGGGTGAGGACTGACTATATGGTAGTCAGGAATCACTAGAAGGGGATAGCAGAGAAGGGACGAATGAGAATGTGATAGAGGGAATAGAGAATGTGACAGAAGACATAGAGGAAGTGAAAGAAGTCACGGATAGTGAAGAAAATGAAGTATTGGATTTGGCTTTATTGAGCTTAGAGCTCTATTTAGCAGACACAAAACCAGAAGTCACACTCCTGGTAGAAGGGAGGAAAGTCACATTTTTGTGTGACTCGGGGGCCTCACGGATCCTGATACATCCCTCCAAGCTGCCAGAGAACTCAGAGTCACCTGATTACATATTAGTGAAAGCATTTAATGGACAGCTGTATCGGGAGCCCCTCTCCCATAATATTGTGATAACTGATCCTGTTTCAGGATTGACCCAGAAAAGCAAAATTGTTGTTTCTGCAAAATGCCCAGTAAACCTTTTGGGCAGAGACCTTATGCAGCTATTTGGTGTAGCAGTAGTTCCGACTATGCAGGGTATGGAAGCACAGCGACAAATTGACACCTTTGCAGTGCAATCGGAGGGTGAAATGTTTTATTGGTACAGCCAGGACTTGGTTACGACTGGTCCAGGGGCGGTGACTGAGGAGTTGATGAACGTAACCATCAGCAAGTTCCCCTCCCTTGACATTGATACACAGCATTTGTTGCACTATACTCTGTATTATTGTAACACACCAGGACCTGATAAGGAATATGAGAAATAATTATTTAGAAACCGTGCAAACAGATTGGTATTACGTAATCTGTACTGGGACACAGAAGGGAACAGTGTAGTCAGATGTTCATTGCCCCAGGAGTTCTTTGCACTCTACAAATCTAATCGATTACCACATGTTAGCTTAACGAAGGACAAAAATGTGAAATGGGTAGACTTGGGAGAAAACGTCACGAGATGGGAGAAACAGAGCTAGAACTATCAGAACAGGGAATACAAATGCAGAAGTTGAATTGGATAACTCAGACCCGCCCAGCTATACACTTGCAGTCTAGCAAGGACAGCTAATTAGCACTTCTATTGAAGGAGGAAGAGAATGCCTTACAGAATATACCAGAAACTCTCTGGTCAACAGGAAAATCAGATATAGGACTTATTCGTACAGCGGGACCAGTTACTATTGCACCAAAGTCAGCATTTAGACCACAAAAGAGACAGTATCCCTTAAGAAAAGATGCAGAGGTAGGAATCAAACCTATTATAGCAGCTTTACTTAAGGAAGGGGTACTGGTGGAATCTCCTGATTCAACATGTAACACACCCTTATTTCCCGTTAAGAGAGCGAATGGGGAGTGGCGTATGGTCCAAGATTTACAAGCTGTAAATGATGCAGTAATACCAAGGGCACCTACGGTGCCAGACCCACACACCCTGTTGAATGATTTAAAACCTCAACAGAAATATTTTTCTGTGGTAGACATCAGCAATGTGTTCTTTTCAATACCGATACACCCTGACAGCCAGTATTGGTTTGCATTCACATTTCAGGGGAAAAGGTATACATATACACGAGTACCCCACCGAGAGGTAGTCAGATTTTGTTTTATGTTGATAATATCCTGCTGGCGTCCCCCACCCAGCAATATTGTAAAGAAGATACCATAGCGCTATGACAATTTTTAGCCAATGAAGGACATAAAGTAAACAAAAATAAACTGCAGCTTTGGAAAAAACAAGTTAAATAACTACAATATGTAATATCCAAGGAGGGTAGAACATTAGATGAGGACAGAAAAATAGCGATTTTGCAAGCACCAAAACCTACTACCAAGAAGGAAATGATGTCCTTCCTGGGTACGACTAATTTTTCTCGGAGTTGGATTCCAAACTATGCCTTAGAATCTGCACCGTTGCCTAACCTGATTTAATAAAAGCCTATGGCAGCACAGGATTTGTTACAATGGACACCAGAAGCAGAATCTGCTTTCTGCAAACTGAAATAGCTAATAGCGTCCTCAGTAGTTTTGGAATTACCAAACTATCATAAACATTTTTTCCAAACTGTAGATTTTAAGCAAGGTTATATGACATCAGTGTTAACACAGCAGCATGGGGACAAGCAACGCCCTATTGCTTATTATTCATCACAACTGGACCCAGTGGCACAGTCTTTACCTCACTGTGTACAAGCAGTAGTTGCAGCTGCAATGGCAGTACAGGCTTCGGCCTCAGTAGTGTTGTTCCACCCTCTCACATTGAGAGTGCCTCATGCAGTCACAATTATTTTACTACAAGAAAAGGTAGCATATCTTTCCCCTGCTAGGCATCTTTCCTGTATGGCTATATTGTTGAGCCAACCTCTCATGACAATTGAACGATGTACGACTTTGAACCCTTCTACCTTGCTCCCAACCCCTGCAGATGGCACACCACACAGCTGCTTGCAGGTGATTAAGCAAAAGACATTACCTAGAAAAAATCTTACGGATGTTCCCTTAGATGATGCCGAGGTGACATACTACGTGGATGGCTCATGCAAAAGGGGTCCTGCAGGACAGAACCTAGTAGGATATGCAGTAGTTTCTGACACAGACATTATAGAAGTGAAATCTTTACCACACAGTTTA
This sequence comes from Protopterus annectens, assembly GCF_019279795.1. Lineage (NCBI taxonomy): Eukaryota > Metazoa > Chordata > Ceratodontiformes > Protopteridae > Protopterus > Protopterus annectens. The sequence goes on from NC_056728.1 coordinate 1,273,372,964, forward strand.
TCTGCACAAGCAGCAGAATTGATTGCCTTGACACAGGCATGTACCTTAGCAAAGGGTAAATGTGTGAACATTTTTACTAACAGTCACTACGCTTTTTCTACTGTACATGTTTTTGCACAACAGTGGAAAAATCGAGGAATGATAACATCTACTGGCAAACCGATTAATCATGCACAGTTTATTTTAGATCTTTTAGAATCTATTCAGTTACCTCAGAAAGTCGCTATTTGTAAATGTATAGCTCATACCAAGCAACAGGATAGAATTTCAAAAGGTAATGCGAGAGCTGATACAGCTGCAAAGCAGGCAGCTTCAGAAGCATTTCTTTTGAATGAGGAATTACAACCCTCTGAGATTTTAGACTTAAAAATGTTAAAAATAATGCAGACACTTACTACGAAAGCTGAAAAACAAGGATGGATAAAACGATAATAAAAATATGTATTAATGTGTGTATTAGTAATATGCTTAGTGCATTCAGAGCCTAAAAGAGTTCACACATTTATTCTATTTCATACTGCATAAATTTGTACAAACTGCAGTTGCTTTCTGACCTTATACTGTCAGCTAAATCTTGCTTGTGCCTTGGAAATTTACTGAGAAGCAGATGATTTCTGCTTGCGTTAGGAAAATAATAAGTAGAACAATACTGCTTATATGAAACTCAGACAAGAAGTTCCGCTGTGCCATGAGAACATACACAGCTGTAGAAGTAACAGATAATTAGGACAAAGCCTGCTTGAAAATATGAACTGCAATCAGCATTTGCTTGTATCTGTATTAGAAAAGTACCTTGAAAAGTAACAGTGTACAATAGACGCTTGTAAATGAAGTACTGGTCACCAAGGCCAGGTTGTTTTTCTGAAACGTTTCTCACAAATCTAGTCATGTCAGCAGAAAATCTGAAGTAACACCTGCTGTAGTACAATGCTTAAAGTTGTGTTTGATTATGTCAGCTTAGAAGGCCATGTCTTGTAAAACAGTATAAGAATGAACATACTTCCTGTTAGTAGTTAGACAAATCCTTGTAGTTGCATGTTTTTGTCTCCTTGCTGCAAGTAAATTAAAGTGCCTTAACTGAACCTTACGTGTATTGGTCTTTGAAGTTTTTTCCTTTGACAGTGCGTGAGTGTTTGCACCTCCTCCGAAGGTCAGGCACTGGGCTGGCAACTCGACACCATAAAAATCCACTGACAATCAATAACGGACCGGTGATCCACTATGGCAACCCCTAACAAGGAAAAGCCAAAAGTCCAGAAATGGTGCTGAATTTGCTGAAGTCATTACAGAACCTAATGGCTCCATCTAGTTTAGGAACCAAATCTATATGGCTATTCCATTCTTGGTGGATCCTTCAATAGCTTTTTACTTCTTTCATCTGAGATTCAAGGATCCTGTATGGTTTCAAGTTAATCTTCGCCCTTGTGATATTTAAGTTAGTCTTATCAGGCAGTTTTGCAGATTTTTCTTTGTTGCATAACACAAACTCCAGTACTTCTCATTTCTGAGATTTACATAAAGTCTCATCCACTGGAACCTGTGGTATAGGCAACAGTCTCATCTTGCTGGGTTCTCTGATATTGGCTGCTACACTTATCACAGCTATCTGTACTGCTCTACACAGCGTCAACAAATTAATGTGCTGTATTTTCTTGGGACATCTGTTTCCTGCCTGTTTGAGTTTATAGCTCAGAACACTTAATTTCTCTATGAACTCATAGGGTCCCTATCAGCCAGCTAAAACCAGCTCTTAGAAGAGGGGGCTAAGACTAACACTTGCTATCAGTCTAGAGCTCTCAATTTCTAGCATTTACATTGTAAATTCATTGATAAGTGGTACGTGTCCTTTCCACAAGCCCTCAGGCTGTGGCCATTATTATTTTTACTTTTTCATGGAGGATAGTATAATAGAGTGCTCCAGTATACTTTTAAGTAGTATCTTTTTCTCCTCCCATATATCTTTGCTGATGTGCAATAACCCCTGGGGTATCTGCCATGCAGAAGTTTAAAGCAGCTAAACACCATTGATGCCTAGAGTACTTCTCATATGGAAGACAGAAGGTAAAGTAAGAGTTGGCCCCAATTCTTTCCACCATCTTCAATGACCTATCTCAACATTGATTTTAAAGTCCTGTTGAATTGTTCCACTAGGAGGTGATATATGAAATTCTGAGTTATTTAACTTTAAAACACTGGCATAAATGTGCATAGTTTAGGACACAAATTGGCCCTAAATTGATAAGTATCTGTTACACTATCCCCACCCTGGAGAAAAGTAGGACTAGCTCCCTCACTATAACTTTAATGTTGGCCTTTCAGAATATGACTGCTTATGGATACTTGGCGGTATTATTTAGGATTATCAGTATATTTGTATCAATTACTGCACTTAATCAGTGGTCCAATGATATCCATGGCAGTCCACTCAAAAGGCACCTCTATTCTTGTTGAGCATTTGTTAAAATATAAAAAAAAATAAAAGTGTCAGAATGTATTTTCTCTAGTAGAATTATTTCAGACATTATAACTGCCAAAATGTATTTCTATATTTCCGACTGAAAAACATGTTTTTATTCTGTGAGACATGGGTACAGCAGCTGTATGTTGCAAGTTTGAATAAAGCTCATATTATTTAATTGTCACATAGTTTGTCCTTGTTTTGTTACAGTGTCTGTAATGAATACAGCATTGTTTATGTAAAGGAAAATTACTGCATGAATGAAAACATGGGAAAGCAATAGAGTGTTACAGAATATTCATAGATGCAACTGCACTGACAGCTTCTGAATAATAATTGCATTATTTGTCTGTCAGTCAATGACTGGTCAGTGTCTTCTTAAGACTGTCACATATATACAACATATACATACGTATATATATATATATATATATATATATATATATATATATATATGTATAGGAACCCTTTATTTGTTCCAACTTTCAAATGTTCAAAACTCATATAGCCGACACCATATGAGCGAACGTTTGAAAGGCTGACAAATGATAGCAAAGATCCCACTACAGTGCGGGACTGGGAGATTCCCCTTTCCTGCACTGTAGTGCAATCTCAGAGTGAGAGTATTTAAATAGCAGAGGGTGTGTGGGGGGGTGCACAGGCCCCCACATGGGGGGGGTTCAGGGGGGCTTGCAGGTAGGTAAATGGTGCTATTATACACAGACACACACACACACACACACACACACACACACACACACACACACACACACACACGGTACATATATATTTAAACATGTTTGCATGTGTGTGTGTGTGTGTGTGTGTGTGTGTGTGTAATATCACAGGTTCGTGCCAGAGGTACACTGTCTAACATCTGGTACTATAAGGGCAGTCAGTATACAGGTAATGTGATGTGGTAAAGCTACTGGTGTCATAACAAGGCTTAACTTCTGCAGCTGCAAATTAGTTTATCAGTTTTGTTTTATTAATTTTTATACCATGAGTGTGTGTGTGTCTATATATATATGTATGTGTGTGTGCGTGTGTGCGTATATGTGTATGTGTGTGTGTGTCTGTATGTGTGTATGTATGTATGTATGTATGCAAAAAAAAAAAAAGTCCAGCACC
>NC_056728.1:1273381552-1273404052 GCF_019279795.1 Protopterus annectens
GTGATCTCGGAGTTGGTATATTTAAGTTGCAGGGGTGTGGGGTGTGCAGAAACACTCAGGAATTTTTTTTTTGTTTTGTTTTCAATTTCTTTTTAGGTATTCAAAGTCTTAAAAATTATATATATATATATATATATATATATATATATATATATATATATATATATATATATATATATATAAACAAATCCCAAAATGAACTCCAGCACTGTAAATCAAGAAGTGTAGTAGCAAATAAATCTCGGAAGTCAGTAAATACTCATTCCTCCATGTTTAATAATCTCCACAGTCAAAACCACAGACTGGTTTTGCATACTAGCATCATCAGTGTAATAAACACACAAAGCAAACCTCCAGATAAATAGTGCTACCCTTAAAGACACAGTACATACATATCAAACATTGATTCTTAATCCCTTTAACAGTCTGATAATATGAACTCTTATAATACATGTTCAACTTTAAAAGCAAAGAAACTTAAAAAATATTCACCAATGGTCATTTAGACCCGGATTATGAAGGGCCCACAAATTAATGATCCAACCACGCTCCTTAGTAGTTAATATTTTATGTCTTATGTTATCATTTGTAACGGATGAATCAACTTTATCGATACCAAGAAACACAAAATGGGCCCCTTTATGTATAAAGTTTGTTCTTAAATAATGCACTTCTGGCCCTCTGACAATTAATGTCACTTAGATGTAATGCTATCCTCTGTTTGAGGGTACAAGAAGTTTGTCCTACATAAAATGCACCACATTGACACACGGCCATATATATAACCCATGTGCTGGTGCATGTTATCAAACTTCTAATATCATAAACTTTTGTGGTGTTAACCGAAGTGAATGACTGCGTTTTGGATATAAGCTTGCAATACTTGCAACATCAACAAAAAGTACTATGCCCTCTTGATTGATAGGTGTGCCTTGGTACTGGTTGACCTTTCATAAAAGAAGCAGAATATTAGCCCAGAGATTTTCCTTTCCTATATCCAAATTGACAAGTGTTACCTAACCAGTAAGAGAAAAAAAGGATCTGTATTTAACACATGCCAATATCTGTTAATAACAGTCTTAACCCTATAAGTATTGCTACCATAGGTGGTAATAAATCTTGGGGTATTCGAACGGGACACTCCCTTGTTATCAGCCTCCATTAGTAAACCGATTCTCGGTTTCTGTTTAGCTTGTTCATATGCTTAACATATTCTGGTTTTTGCATAGCCCCTATTAATAAATCTAGAATGTAAATATGAAGCTTGCACTTCAAAATCTCTTTCTTCTGATCAGATTTTCCTGACTCTTTGAAACTGGGCCAACTGGATGTTGTGGATGGTGTGGTGGGGTGACTACTCTCTGCATGTAAAATAGAATTCTTGGAAAAAGGTTTTCAGTATAAACTAGTAATAATAGTACCATCAATAGCCTTTATAACTGTAACATCCAAAAACTCAGTCATAAAAAGCTCTAGTTTACCTGTAAACTGTAAGCCATATGCATTATTATTAAGATACACCTGAAATTGATGCCACTCTATCTTCTAGTGTGCGAGGAGTGCCTTCTGTGTGGTGTCTGCAAGTCCTCCCTGCAGGTCAAGTGGAGTTCCGAAAGACATGCGTGAATGGGTGTGCCTTCGTTGAAGGTTGGGCGTCGAGCTGGCAACTCAGCACCGTGAAAATCTACTGCCAATCTTTAGTTTGCCGAAGTTCCGCTGTGGCAACCCCTAACCGGGAAAAGCCGAAAGACAACAACAGCCTTACTAACACAAGGTGCAGGATCTGTTTTTTACATGGGCTGACTGTCTGGGTTTAAAATGGCCCACAAGGGCAGTTAGTCCAATACTTGTATATGAACCTAAGAGAATGTAAATGAACAGGCAAAAAAGATTCCCATTAAGACTGGCAGCTAAAATATTTTGGCATTTGTTGACAGTACTATGACTTGCATTTTTTATATGGAATATAATTTTACAGTGATATGGGGCACAGATGGATTATTTGAAATAAGTCAGTTGCCTGAGTATGTTTGTAATCCCAAATTAAATACTGAGGTCTTAACCTTCTAGATATTTGTCATGATACACAACATTACACTGTTTTAGAGTTCTGTGTTATTAAAATTGGCACTAGTCACTGATATTCAAAATTGTGATGCAGCCGAATTTCACATATAACGACAGCAAACATAAAGAACAGTCACCATCCCAGCTTCTTTTAATTCTCTGAAAATGACCCTCTGAGCATTATGGGTATTGAACAGCTTTTATACATATCACATATGTGCATACATTTAAAGGTGTACACACTGCTATTATTGCGCTGTCCATTTACAGTCCCCCCTGATTTGAATGTGTACCACGTCTTTCCTTTCTACACCTACTCATTACCTTGGGCGTTACAAATCACCCTTTAGCATACTCAGTGCTACATTAAATGAATCATATACACATTATATCTTATGATATGGTATCACATCCATTTGTCAAAAGGATCCCTATAGCTATAGCCAGTAAAAAAATGTTGTTCTTAAAATATGTGTAACATACAGACATTTTCCATGTATGGTACTTCTTTTCAAAACAGATATATCAACAGACATAGGATGGGGAACACAGTCAGATTAACAACTACCAAAATCTCAACAATATTCTTTCCATGTTGAACAGTGAACCTACATTCATTAGTGTTCCTGTTGATATACCTGTTTTGAAAGGAAGTACCGTATGTGGAAAATGCGTGTGTTGTACACGTATTTACTATCAACAACTGTAGAGATATTGTGACATATGGCTGAGATATGATACATGTGGTGATTAATGAAAGTATATAAGTTTGATCATGGAGTTTGGAACATATTTGCTGTGAAATAAATATTTATAGGTTTTGTGATTAAGTTTATTTCTTTTTGCAATTAGGAAAACCCTTATTTTTTAGGGCTTTACTTTTTGTGTATTTTTTAATATTGCTTCTGGTGGCATAACTTGTATTCTATGAATTATATGTATGTTTAACTACATGAGTATATGAGGCAATATATATTTAATATATGTAAGCCGCTTTAAATTTGAATGTATTAATGTCAGGTGGTTTGGAACTGACATACACATATATCAATGCTAATTTAACCTGAGTTAAGGGTATATTTATGAAGCTGTTTGTAACAGTGAAACCAGTTTGTGGTTTTACTGAAATAAACACCAACTTGTATTCTTTTATTGAACTTTCATCCCTTTGAATGATGAATTGATGTTTTATATGCTGTTTTCTTTTCATCCACTCTGGAAACCATTTCTTCTGCCCATGCCTCATTTGGTAGAGTTTATGTTCGTTTGATGCTGGACTTATAACTAACATCATCATCATTCATTTTGATTGGAATTATGGTCAGCGTTTATATTATTACAATGTCCTTGCCACCAGAGAACTTGCTGCATGGGGTATCTGATGATAAGGGTGGCATTCATTGTTATACTTGTGTTGTGAACAATATTGCTGCTGCACAAGTATTGGAAATGGCTCAGTGTCACATTCTTGTACTGCAGTTTGAGATGCTTTCCAACACCTAACCAGTTCTTCCAAGACACTGCACTTTGATATATGAATGTTTTTCAAGGCTTGTTTACAAGCTGATATAGCCCTCTCATAGCCCGTAACTTAAATTACAATTGGGGTAGGTACTTTTGATGAAATAATAATGGAGCAATGCTGTAAAATCCAGTATATTGCATCTATTTGTGTTGATAAATCTTTGTTAACATTTTATGAAAAGTAGTATGAAAGTAGTAAAGTCATTTTCTGCTGCTCCTGAATATAGGGAACAAACTAATAAATTCAGTTCTAGAAAAGTTTGATTCTGTTCTCAGGGAACGTAAATGAAGAAAATATAACATGCTTCTTAATGATTGTAAGAAAGGTAGTGCCTGCAACTGGTTCAAGAAATAAAGTGTGCATTTTGATTTGGGAGGCAATAAAACCAGTTGACACTTCAAACAAAAGTGTGATGCTACAGTTAAACCCAGTCTGAGAAACAATGATTCTTCACCTTCCAGTTGTACCAGTGAAGGCAAGTCTTCATTAAATGAAACAGATTTTGAATTTGGTTTTGAACTGTGCAAAGCTATGCAAATGGTTAAACACACAAAAGTTATTTCTGTGAATGTGTCATTGACTTCTAATGTCCCGTTACCAACAAGTATAGAAGAAGGGGCAGGAGGAAGCACAGATCCCGACATACAAATAATAAAGGAATTTCAACATGTCTATTAAAATTACGATTGTACTAACATCATTAAAGTGGTGATTAATTTGTATAGTAGGGTTTTGACTTCAGAAGATAATGCTTTTGTCAGTAAAGGTTTAAGATTTGTTCCAGGCGATATCTTTTTCTGAATATCAGACTGTGAATAATGGTAAGGATTTTATTGGATGTTAAAAATGAAGATGTATTTTCATGGTAAAGAAACTTGCAGTTTGATTGAAACTGATGTTTTTTTTTTTTCATTTAAATTTCATAAGCATACATTTGTACCGCCACAAAATTCTGTAGTTAAATGCTTTGAGAGGCACTCAAAAGATTTACATTCTGAGTAAAATTAACTGTTACAATGTATCTCAATCATGGCACAAATCTTTCTGTGAACTGAAAAAGATATGTCTGTTGTCATTCTTTCTTCTTATATGGGTGGGCTGCATGCAATAGTTCAGGATACAGATGGCTTTCAAAATGAGGTTTTGATAGGGTGTCCTCTTTCTCCTTTTTTATTTGCTTTAAATTTAGAGCCACTGGCATAGAAAATAAGGGACTCAGAAATTCAAGGATGTAATTGGTATGGTAATCAAGAAAAGTTGGCTTTATTTGCAGATGATATTATTTTGTACCTGATACAATCAGAAAAGGACATCTCAGTGCTGTGGAACATTTTTGAGACAGTTTTAAGTCTTTTTAGGATATAAAATGAATGAAGATAAAACAAAGGCTATAGCTGTAAATTATGTATCCACACAAAATTGGTTCAGCAATACCCATATTTATAGGAAGATGGCAAGATAAAGTACTAAGAGTTTGGATTAAAAAGGTTTCTGTTATGGCAGCAAAGGATAATTAGGAAGAGACTAAACAAAAGATAATACAAACTTTGCGAAACTGAAAACTCTTATTTATGGATACAGATAGTAAAATACAAGCAGTGAAAATGTTTTTTTAGTTTGTTTAGTCTTGTATATGGATCAGGCATAATTTTATCAACCAGAGGAGAAGTTTAAGGATAATAATTAATAAAGAATTAAAAGAATTTATCTGGGAGGGAAAGAGGGCAAGGCTTAGGTGGGATAAGCTGATTTTTCGATTACAACAAGGTGGTTTAGGTTTACCTGATTTGAAATGATATTTTAGAGCCACACAGTTAATGCAAATTTATATAACACAAGCAGAAGTTTATAATTCAAAGTGGAAACACATGATGATAAAGGAAGGGGGAAGTTCAAGAAATAGGGAGGGAGAGGGTGGAATTTGGGATGCATATTCTTAAGGAGAATAATAACAACCATACATAATATCATATTCATATAGCAGCAGAAAGTATTCTAAGAACTAAGCTAATATAAGAATGGAGAAAGGAGATTTTGCCAATAGGGATAACTGTAAGTAGGAATACAAAAATTAGGCAAGAGGGGTTGGCTCTTACGGGAGAAATCTGGCAAAGGAACTAACATATTGGGAGCAAATAACTCAAGCGGGAAAGGTAATAGAGTGGGATGAGGCCAAGAAGACATTTGGATTGTAGGATAGAAACTGCCTTCTTTACCAGGACTTGATCTCATAGTACAGGCAAAAAGAAAGAGAAAGGAGAATTTTAAGTGAAAGAACTGCTCTGGTAGAAGTTTTAGTTGAATATGGAATTGATGCATCTCTTAAAAAAGGGATAATTAGTAGGGCATATATCATATTGCATGATAACAATAACAATCAATCCAAAGAGGTTATAAAAAGTTGAGAAAAGAGACTGGAAAAGCAATTTAAAATAAAACAATGGAAACACATATGTATCGCTCTCAAGTAAGTGTTTGCATCAGTATTTTTGTACCTCATGCTGACTTCAAACAATTTATTTTCAGGTAGATAATTGTTGGAGGTGTGATGGAGAAGAAAGTGGATACTGGGAACATTTGCTTTTGGGAGTGAAATGAGTTGGCAGATTTTAAAAATTTCCTACAGAGTACTTAGTCATGAATATTGGATGAGCAAGTGGCTGTAAGTAAGGAAATGATTCTTTTGTGCTGAGATATGGGATCTGAGTTGCTTGGGCACAGTACACCCTTATTAAGTTTGATTCTGTTGGATGCCAAAAAAGCAATTACTAGAAAATGGAAATCAAAGTCTACACCAACTGTATTTGAGATACTGAATATTGTAAAAGAAATGGAAGTGAGAGCTTTATAAAAGGGAAGGAGCAAATTACATAGAAATTGTTGAAACAATACATGCATAATAATGTTCAGGAACAGGAGGACCGGAGTTTAAGGGAAGGCAGGAATTCAGCATTTTTTTGTAATGTTGGATTTTCTGTCAATGTATGTTTTTTCTATGTCTTAAGTGCTAATTAAATAAAGGTGTTTAAAAAAATGAGGTTTTGAGATAACTTAATGACCCTACTGTTTTAATGTTGATTAGATGCTGACCCCACACAGAATTTTGAGGGGAGAACTAGATGAATTTTTGAAATATTACGTTGATTTTGAGTTTTATATGTGGCACATTAAAGTCTGAATTGAGAGCTGTTGACTTGGTATCTCAGATATCATACATCCTACCTAAAGTTCATAATGGTTGGGTGTGTCCTCCTGGCAGACAGACCATCTGTGTCACAGGCTTACTTATTGAACTGCTGCCAGCTTTCCTGGAGGTTTAAGACTATTATTATTATATGTTACTTATTGCATTATGGGCACTACAGAATTGATTGGGTAAAGTCACCCATACAGATTGAAAGGTCTTATATATGGTGACCACAGATGTGCATTCATTGTACACTTGTATACTGCATGAGTCATTAAAGTATTAGCTTGATGTGGCTGATTTATATTAATTTGAGTTTGACAATTTTAGCATATAGTTTACTGAGATTGTTTTGACAAAAATGTATTCTACTTTGATGATGACTACTGTATTCAACTGAAGAGAATAACAGTGGGGGCAGCTTTTGTCCCATTGTACGCTGGCCTATTTATAGGCTATTTTGAAATTAAATGTCTGTGTTATGAGTCTCTGAATTCAATTTTGTGGTCAATTGTCATGTGGAAACAATGTCTGAATGACTGTTGGCTGATATGAAAGGTAACGGAGGAATTATTTGCCTTTGGCCATTATTTAAATTTCAATCATTTTGGAATGCAAATTTTTAGGGCAGAGTTATTTACCATTGATTTCTTAGATGTGGAGGTTACTAAATTGACAGATGGTAATGTATTAACCACCATTTATAGAAAAAAGTTTCTTGAAGAATACTTTTTTGTACCCAGAAAGTTGTCCTCCTAAACACATGATAGACAAAATTTCTGAATTCTATTTCTTGAGACTGAGGCCTATCTGTGATACTAGCAATAATAAAAATGGACAGGCAGCTAAAGAGCTGGCACACATTTTCTCACTGGGCTATTGTATGGATAACATCCATGAGGTGCAACAGAACCTAAGAAATATAAATAGAAATGTTTGGTTACATTGAGAAGATGATACCAGCCACAGATCATCCTCAATACTGAATTTTATTACAATGTTTGGTAGCAAAATGGGTATCTTAACATTCATAAAATATCATTAGTCAATAACATTAAGTGATAATATTTTAGTCTCACTGCTCACAAATAAATGTAAGTTCACTTTTCAACATCATCATCAAACCCCCTTTTTTTCCCATTTTCTACATGTGGCCGAAGTAATGTGGCAACTGTCATCATCTCTCTTGATTCAATGCCCTTCTCCTACTTTCTTTGGTGGTCATGAATAACTGTCACAGGTCTTCTCTCACTCAAGGCCCTCATTTCCTCTTGCCTTCTTCCTGTTTGTCCCAAATCTTCTTCATGGAATTGTCTTCTGCTTTCCTGCACATGTGCCTGATCCACGGTAATCTGTTCTCTTTGGCCTTCTCTGCATTTGGGATTACCTGAGCTTCTGCACTGATGTCCTCATTTCTTCATCTGTCTCACAGTGTACATCCTACCAACCATCTCAGGCACTTCATCTCTATCATCTCTAGCTTCTTCAACTGCTCTGTCTTTACTGACAAGTTTTCTGTAAAGTACAGTAGTATTAAGTACATCTTACGTTTGAATGTCTTTGGCATTCTTTTATCATACACTACCCATGACTGCAGCCCCTCCGATTCTAGCTTTAACCTCTTCATTCAGACTTTCCTTATCCTCCAACACCCCTCCCAGATACTTGAAACTGTTAATCTGTTCCACTATTTTCCCATCTCTCTCATTTCGTAGCTTCTTCTGATTCCTCTATTTGCTTTCACTTAAAATCACCTCAGTACTGCCCAAATTGGCTTTCTTGGGACCTTTCAAATGCTTTCTCCAAGTCTAGGAATGCCCAGTTGGACTTATTCCTCATCTCAAGCTTCTTCCCAACTATCCGTCTCACTACAAACACTGTGTCAGTTGTGTTGCATCCTGATCTGTATGTGAACTGCTCATATACCATTTTGCTTTCTACTAGTCTGTGTATTTGTTTATCCATATCCCTTTCCAGAATTTGCCTGCAGTATTACAGGAGCTTGATACCTTTGTACTGCTCATGGGTGTGGATGTCCCATTTGTTCTTGTACACTGGCACTAGTACACATCCTCCAGTCATCTGGGATACAGTTTCTCTCCATACTGCTATGAGTACCCTCAAGAGCCATTTCTCCCCATCTCACCCAACATCTTGATCATATCTGCTGTGACCACATCTGAGCCTGTTTCTTTCCTGGCTTAATTTTTCTTTATTGCTTCACTTCTTCTAGGGTGGGTTCCTCCTCTTCTTTCATTGTAGGATGTGTTTGGGGCAGTACAACTTCTTAGGGATTTCTTCTTTCAGAAGCTGCTGGAAGTACTTCTTCCATTTGCCTTTCATGTCCTGTGATGTGGTGAGCAGGATGTTGCTGGCATCCCTTATGAAGGATGACTGACTGTCATCTTTATATTTCTGTCTTTGCAACATGAAAGAGTTTCTTTGTGCCATCTACTGAGTCACTTTCCAAAAACTGGTAGAGTGCCTCTGATACCCTGTTCTTTGCTATTACAACTCCTCTGTTAGCCTCTTTGTTTGCCAACCGGTATTCATTTGTAATTTGGTCCATCTGTTCTACCTCTCACATTTTCCTGCACTCTGTCTTTCTTTTGATGACTTCCTGGACTTCTGCATTCCACCACCAGCTTTCCTTATTTATTTTATTTCCATGCCTGGCTCGGCACATATTTGTTCTATAGTCCTCACACATGCTCTTTTGAGGTGCTGCTATTCTTTTTCAACTCCAACTAGTTCCTCTAATTCCTTGAACTGTTGTTCTGTCCTCTCCAGTCAACTTACAGGTCTTTCACTTACTCTCTGTTAAACTTACAGCCTTCTCTGTATCTGATTGTGGCTACCAATGGTTTATGCTATGGGTTGACTGTTTCACTGGGGATGACTTTGCAATCACTGATTGTACCCCAGTGTATTTTTCTTAGTAGGAGGAAGTCTACCTGAATTAGATTTGGCCATGTTTGTATGTGGTCTTGTGACTGTCCTTTTTGCTGAACCATGTGTTGGCACCATCAAGTCATTTGCAAGACAGAAGTCTAGAGTCACCTCTCCTTCTCCATTCCTGTTGCCTCACCCATGTGGACTCAAGCAGTCCTCATATCCTGTTCTGTCCTGCTCCTATGTATGTGGTCAGGTCCCCCATTATGAACACCTATTCCTATTGTTCTGCTTTAGCTAGTAAGTCTTGCAACTGCTGTCTTAATGCATTTTTTTCCTCACTATCACAACCCTGTTGTGGGGCATAGGCAGAGATCATGAATATTGCCCTGCTGTTACACTGGAGTCTGATTGACACGAATCTGTCACTAATTCTGATGACATCCCTCACTGTGTTCTGAAGCCTCTTCCACACCACAGTTCTCACACCATTTCTAGGTTGTGCTCCTCTTGAGTAGTAGACTCTGAATCCCAAGCCAAGTGGCTTTGCTGCACTGCCCTTCTATCTTGTCTCTGGGATACATAGAATGTCCAGCCTCCTCCTTACCATCATGTCATCCAATTCTAAGCTGCATCCTGTAACTGAACCTACACTGAGTGTAGCAATTCTTAGTTCATGTTTCTCAGCTTCATTGGTTTTACATCCAGCTTTTTACTCAACAGAGCTATCCCAGGTAACCCAAACTGGGCAACTAGACACCAGTTAGCCAGTACCTTATTGACCCATGGCTGGTACACACAAGCCAATAGGGCACATGCACCCCCTCCTACCATAAGTTCACTTTTCAACATGTCAAAACTATTGGCAAGATCTTTGATAGTTATAAATGTGTCTGTTTTTCTCCACCCTATGCCTGCTGATACTTACTTTAAAAGGAAGTACTGTTTGTGGAAAATGTCATTTTTACTACCAAGATCTGAAGGATGCTTTTGTCCTACAGACTCTGGTAAGATATGACACCATGTGGGTGATTTATATGATACAGTGTACTTGCAGTTCATTTTATGTAAGCTAGACATTAAGGATTTTTAAGGAACATATACTTCCCTAAATTTACATGCTTTGAGATGCAGGAGAAATGCAAGTGTACTATATAAACATGTTCTGGAACACCATGGAGCAACATTTACCTTTATTGGTATTAATTAGGTTACTCCTGGTTAGTTATGCTCTGTTATTTTTACATACCTCACCAAACGAGAAGTAAGATAGCTGAATTATATTGGCTGGAGCTTTACAAATATTATACCACAGACACTGATAGACATTGCTAAACAAAACAATAAAGCCTCACAATGAAAACAGACTTGGTATTAACAGTAAACTTCTCAGCCATTGACAATCACATTCATTAAAACCCACATTCAAACTAAATGCATCTGGCCAGTGGTGGATTAGGTTTACCTTTGGGGTGTTTTCAAACCATAGACCCTTTTTACACATCTTTAGGATCATGCAAACAATTCATATGTTCTTTGGTTCACTTTCCTGATTGTATTAAATTATAATCAAAATAGTGTAAGAAACTTCTCTGTGTGGAAGATTTTCAGTCCATATAGCTCTAGTTATTCATTGTATATTAATCAGATCAGACAATAGTAGCAGTAGAAGTAGCGAACTTAAACTCGTCTTAAGTAAAAAAAAAAAAATAATAAAAAATATATAATTGTACAGAATTACTAAGTATTTGAAAGTAATCCAAGCAAGGCAGGCAGTCTGTTTCCAGTCGAAAATCCTTAATTAAGTAAACAGACAAGCGATCCAAGTAAAACAAAAATCGAGTTATAGTTTCCTCACAAGCTTTCTAAATATATAAATATATATATATATATATATATACTTTTTATCACATAAAGGAGTGGTTTATTGTGCTGTAAAACAAAGTGTTATTGGTACACATGTTAAATTCACATCCCTTCCCCCATTAATGTGACATTTGAGCTGGTCCTGACCTACTTAGTAGCTGTCATAATAATATTATTAAGTCTGTGATTTTATCCAAGACAATATACTACATGGCTGGAAATATATCAACCTTAGTCCACTTGGTAATCAAAAAATATATATAAATATATACATATACACTTTGCATGTAAAAAATCAATTGTAAAAATCATATTCTATTTTCATAACCTATTGTTAACAAAGATCACTTTCTTCCTTCTAGACTTCTGAGCCCTAAAAACTATCTATAAAAATATTATTGTATAATTAGTATTGTTATTACATATCATTTTGAATAAAGTGGAAAAAAGAGAAGCAGAAAAAGAAAAAAAAATAAGAAATAATGTATGATGATGGAAACAAAATATACAATGAAATTACAACTGATTTAAAATGGTATTTAAAACCAACTGGTAGAACAAAATAAAATAAAAAAAAAATAGCCATGTAAACGATGTGGCAATTTTCTAATTTCCAGGGCACTTTTAACTGAACAGTAGTAGTTTAGTCCAGGCTTCCTAAAAGAGTTCAGCTTTAATTGCCACATGAGTTCATGTTTGTCCAGAATATTTGGGATGTCTCCTTCAAGATCACCCATGTCTATGAGATCCAGGATGTGGAACTTAAAACCTGCATGTATTTTATAAAGAGAAGGGTGTCTAGCTAGTGCATTATTTTTACAAAGATGTATATGTATATATTTATATATATTTTTTGATTGTCAAATGGACTAAGGTTGATATATTTCCAGCCATGTAGTATAATGTCTTGGATAAAATCACAGACTTAGTAATCTGGTTAATCATCTGGTTAAAATAGAGGTACCACATCATTATAAATTTTATTTAAAGTACATAAGGGCTATATTATTATAACAGCTAATAAGTAGGGCAGGACCAGCTTGAATGTCACACTAATGAGGGATGGGATGTGAATTTAACATGTGTACCAATAACACTTTGTTTTACAGCACAATAAACCACTCCTTTGCCTGATAAAAAGTATATATATATATATATATATATATATATTTAGAAAGCTTGTGAGGAAATTATTACTCTATTTTTGTTTTACTTGGATCGCTTGTCTGTCTACTTAATAAATTATTTTCGACTGGAAACAGACTGCCTGCCTTACTTGGATTACTTTCAAATACTTAGTAATTCTGTACAATTATATATTTTTTATTATTTTTTTTTTTACTTAAGACGAGTATAAGTTCGCTACTTCTACTGCTACTATTGTCTGATCTGATTAATATACAGTGATTAACTAGAGCTATATAGACTGAACATTTTCCACACAGAGAAGTTTCTTATACTGTTTTGTTTTTGGACACACTATACTTGTTTAGAGGGTTGTTTTGAGACTTCAGGGATACCACAGAGATTACTTGTTTTTTTAATTAAATTATAATCCTTATATAGTACCACGGCACTTGTCAGAGTGTGTTTTTAATTTATTGTTTTGAATATTTTTCCAGCAAGCAATGAAGCAAAATGTATGAACCAATAATGACAAAACTGTCCATTTCAGAACATTTCAACTATAAAAGGCCTCTCAAACTTCTGTCATTACAATCCAATATCAGTCAATATGCACAGTCTCTACAGAAGTAAATGTATTCTGAATAATTCCACATTAGAGAGATCTGTAACAAATGAGGAGGTTGCTACTAGCAAACAACTTTATATTTCAGTGTTTCATCGACAAACTCATTGTCTGCTGCCCTTGAAGAATAAATTGCCTATGTTACATTAAAAAAAATGGTAAGCTGCTAAAATTGCTGTAGGGAATGGATGGCAAACTGACGACAGGTTCATAGTTAAAAGGCATCTCATCCAAAGGAGGACACACTCAGGACTGCAGCACCCCCCCCCTTAAAATACAACACACTATCGACAATCTAATTACATGATGTGAGAGTAGAACCTACAGCCTTCTGCATGAAAAGCAAGTACGCTACTTGTGCTACTAACACTGCTTTCAAATTCTGAAAAAAGACTTAGCATGAGCAGCAGTAAACATCTCTTCCCTTGAAACTCACAATTCCTTGCAATGTACTGAAACACACAACTACTTGCAAATTTACTGAAGTTCGCAGTTCTTACAAATGTACTGGAATTCGTTCACAATTCTTTGAAAATGCAGTGAAACTCATAGTTGCTGTGGAGGATTTAGCTCTTGTTACCTGTAACTAAGGTACAGAGTTTGAGCCTGGTTAAATTAACTAACATGTCCCTCTGGCTGCACACACACACACACACACACACACACACACACACACACACACACACACACACACACACACACACACACACACACACACACACACACACAAACACACACACACACATCAACATAACAAAATCCCCTACCCATTTATCTGGAGCTCGTTTATTTTTTATTTATTTTATTTTATTTATATTTGTTTACCAGGAAATTCCGACTGGATGCAGGTCTTTTTTCAGCGGATGCCCGGGGAGGAAAGCTCCACATCATGTACATGATAAACAGAGATACAAAGTTGCAACAACAGTAAACAACATTTGTTGGCTTTAATACAATAACAATATATTGATTATCAACAGTGTATACAGTAAATGTTGCAAGTAAAGATTGTTTCTTGTCATTTATAATATTAGTAACAAAGTTGTCAGACAAATTAACAGACAATTAAAAAAATTGCATGCTCTGTTGCAATGTAAACTCCGAGATCACACTACTGTGAGAAAAGGGTAAACTTCTCAATCCACACTGTACTGCAATCACTGTAGTTCGATCACGGAATTGGTATATATAATTTGTAGGGGGTGGGGGGTGCAGGGGGCATGCCCCACTGCAAAAACATAAAAAAATGTAGTTTTTTTGTTTTTATTTATTTATTTTTGATGTTCTAGTTTTCGGAAACTCAGTCATATGGTCCCGATCATATGAATTTCAAGTTTCTGAAAACTTGCTCTTCTGATAGAGATCCATGTGTGTGTGTGTGTGTGTGTGTGTGTGTGTGTGTGTGTGTGTGTGTGTGTGTGTGTGTGTGTGTGTGTGTGTGTGTGTGTGTGTGTGTGTGTGTGTGTGTGTGTGTGTGTGTATATATATATATATATATATATATATATATATATATATATATATATATATATACATATCACACATGGTCAACATTCATATGGCTGAGACCATATGATCGACATTCGAAATGTTGACCATGCGGAATCAGCATCTCCATACAGTGCAGAATGGAAAGATTTCCATCTTCCGCACTGTAGTGCGATCTTGGAGTTGGTATATTTAAATTCTGGGGAGATGTGGTTCCCACACACAGGGTGCAGCGAGGCATAGTCCCTTTGCTAGCAGTGTGAATTTAAGTTTTTTTGTGTTTTTTATTTTTTCTTCTACGGCCAACATTTCGAATGTCGATCATATGGTCTCGGCCATATGAATGTTGACATTCTGAAATATATATATATATATATATATATATATATATATATATATATATATATATATATATATATATATATATATATATATATATATATATATATATATATATATATATATATATATATATATATATATATATATATATATATATATATATATATATATATATATATATATGTGTGTGTGTGTGTGTATATATATATATATATATATATATATATATATATATATATATATATATATATACACACACACACACACACACACACACACACACACACACACACACACACACACACACACACACACACACACACACACACACACACACACACATATATATATATATATATATATATATATGTATATAAAATCATCATCATCACCCCCTTTTATCCCATTTTTCTACATGATGTCGGGTTATCGTGTTAACTAGCACCAACTCTCTCAATTCAGTGTCACACTCCTGCCTTCTTCAGCAGTCATGGCTGACTGTCACAGATCTTTCACACAGTCCATCCACCTCTTTGATGGACGTCCTCACTTTCTCTTACCTTCTTCCTGTGCACATGTCCAAACCACCATAATCTGTTCACTTTGATCTTTTCTGTAATTGGAGCTACTTTGGCTTCTGTTCTTATGTCTTCATTTCTTCATCTGTCCCTCAGTGTGCATCCTATCACCCTTCTCAGGTACTTTATTTCCATCACCTCTAGCTTCTTCAGCTGTTCTGCCTTTACTGACCAGGTTTCTGTACCATACAGTAGTACTGGTTGCACCACTGTCTTATACACTTAACATTTCAGCTTCTTTGGCATTCTTCAGTCATAGACTACACCTGATACTCTATGCCAGTTGGCTGCAGCCCCTCTGATTCTAGCTTTGACTTCTTCATTCAGGCTACCCTTCACCTCAACTACCCCTCCCAGATACTTGAAGCTGTTTACTTGTTCCACTATCTTCCCTTTTATCTCTGTTCTCAGCTTCTTCTGATTTACCCAATTTGCTGCCATTACCACCATCTTATCTGTGCTTAGTTTCATCCCATGTGCCTTCAGATTTGCGTTCCATTCTCCTATCCTTTGCTGAAGTTCTAGCTTAGAGTCTGCCTGTACTGCCACATTGTCTACATACAGTAGCTTTGTTGATCTGTCCCCTCCGACCTGTTTGCTAATGTAGTCCACCACCAGCATGAACAGCAGTGGGCTCAGAGCTGGGACCTGGAATACACCCACTCCCACTGGTAACCCATCTGTGAGGCCAAACACTGTTTGTACTTGAGTCATTGGGTCCTTGTACATAGCCTGCACTAATTCTACCAATGTTTCTCGAACTTCAAACTACCACAGTACTGCCCAGATCAGCTTTCTTGGGACGTTGTCATATGCTTTTTCCAAGTCTAGGAATGCCCAGTTGGACTGTCTTCTCATCTCTAGCTTCTTCTCAAGTATCTGTCTCAATGTAAACATCGGTTCAATTGTGCTGCATCCTGATCTGAATCCAAACTGCTCATCTCCCATCTTACATTCTACTACTCTGCGTATCCATTTATCAATCACCCTCTCCAGAAATTTCATGCAATATGATAGGAGTTTGATGCCTCTGTACTGTCCACAGTTGTGGATGTCCCCTTTGTTCTTGTACACTGGCACGCGTATACTTATTCCAGTCATCTGGGATACACCTTTCTCTCGACACTGCTTTTAGTACCCTCAGGAGCCAGTTCTCCCCTATCTCACCCTGCATCTTTATCATATCTGCAGTGACCTCATCTGAGCCTGCTGCTTTCCCTGATTTCATCTTCCTTAGTGCTGTTCTTACTTCTTCCTGGGTGGGCTCCTCTTCTTCTCTCATTGTAGGCTGTTTCTGTGGCAGTACAGCTTCTGTGGGGTTTTCTTCATTCAGAAGCTGCTGGAAATACTCCTTCCATCTGCCTTTGATGTCCTCTGGACTGGTGAGCAGGTTGTTGCTGGCATCCCTTATGAAGGGTGCCTGACTATCTTCTTTATCTTTCTGTCTTTGGCTTGCAACCTGATATAGTTTCTTTGTGTGCGCGTTGACGCCTCACAGTAAGATGTTGTCCAGTTCGATTCTCAGCTAGATGAAGGTTGTGCATCAGGGCTGGCAACTCAACTGCCAATCATTAGTGGACGACACAACAACAACTGAGTCACTTCCCAGAAGTTGATACAGTGCCTCCAATGCCCTATTCTTTGCTATTCCAACTTCTTTCTTAGCTTCTTTGTTATCCAACCAGTAGTCCTTCCTAGCCCAGTCAGACTTTTCTATCTAACACTTCTTCCTGCACTCCTTCTTTCTTTTGATGACTTCCCGGACTTCTGCATTCCACCACCAGCTTTCCTTATGTACCTTATTTCCATACCTGGCTCAGCCACATATCTTTTCTGTAGATCTAACACATGCTGTTTTTAGGTGCTGCCACTCTTCTTCAACACCACCTATTTCCTCCTCTTCTTGGGGTGGTAGAGCCCTGAGTAATTCTTTGAACTGTTGTACTTTCTCTCCAGTCAACTTCCAGGTCTTCAGCCTGGTCTCTGTTGACCTTAGAGCTTTCTCTGACCACTGCTTGCAGCTAATTGTGGCAACTAGTGTTTTATGCTGTGGGCCGACTGTTTCACTGGGGATGACTTTGCAATCATGGATTCTACCCTGGTGCCTTTTCCTTACTAGAAGGAAGTCTACCTGAGTTGCATGTTGGCTATTCTTTTATGTGATCTTGTGACTGTCTCTCTTTCTGAACCATGTGTTGGCTACTATCAAGTCATTTGCCAGACAAAAGTCTAGAATGGCTTCTCCTTCTTTATTCCTGTTGCCCCACCCATGTGGACCCAGGCAGTCCTGATACCCTGTTCTGTCTGTCCTGATATGTGCATTCTAGTCACCCATTATCAACACCAATTCATGTTGCCCTGCTTTATCTAGCAGGTCCTGCAACTGCTGTCTGAATGCACTATTTTCCTCACTATCACAACCCTGCTCTGGGGCATAGGCTGAGATTATGAATACTGCCCTATCATTACACTGGAGTCTGACTTCCATGAGTCTGTCATTAATTCTGATGATATCCTTTACTGCCTTCTGAAGCCTCTCTCTCATAACAATTCCTACACCATTTCTAGTCTGCCCTCCACCTGAGTAGTAGACTCTGGATCCCAAACCAAGTGGCTTTGCTCCATTACCCTTCCATTTTGTCTCTTGGATACATAGGATGTCCAGCCTCCTCTGTATCATCATGTCATCCACTTCCAAGCTGTGTCCTTTCAGTGAATTAAGCATAGCAATTCTCAGTTCATGTTTGGCAGGTTGGTTGGTTTTACATCCAGCTTTCGCTCAACAGAGATATCCCAGGTAACCCAGGTTGGGCAACTAGACACCGGCCAATATATATTTATATATTAGCTAGATTTCATAAGAGAAAGCATAATTCTTGAAGGGAATTAATTAATGATTTTTCAGTGATCCAAGTGAGGTTGTGTATATATATATATATATATATATATATATATATATATATATATATATATATATATATATATATATATATATATATATATGGGATTACTTACCTTGGTTGACACAGCAAAATGCAACAAACAAGAATATCGACAATGCAGACATTGTCACTCGACTGCACATGTATGAGGAAAATCCTTGCTGCATGCAAACAAAAAACAAACAAATAACATTTTTTGCAGGGGAGCAAGCCCCCCCCCCCATGCACCCCCCACATCCTGCTAATTATATATAGTAACTCTGAAATTGCACAATTCCTAGGAAAAAAGAATATCCCCCAACCTAAGGACTGTCACTTTAACACACCTGTTGACCATCTGCATATGTCGATCAATTGTGGTAGATCAAGCAGCTGTCAACATTTTGCTGTGTTGACTAAATTCAGAAGTCTCATCTCTCTCTCTCTCTGTCTCATAGGTTCATAGGTTGGTACTAGGCTATCAGCACTAGGGCCTATACATGCTTAGCCATAACAATTCCCTGGATATTTCTTCCCACAATATTTACTTCCCTAGATCCCTGTCTAGCAGGGAGACTGATGTGATCCCCGGGGTGAATTTCCTATCTCCCATCCAATCATCAAGGTTCCTTTTGAAGAGGGCCAAGGAGGCACTTTGCTTGACATGTATGGGCAGTCCATTCCAGAGTATTGGGAGTCTCTGGGTCAGGAATCTATCCCTCCAGCATGTTTTGTTCATTTTGATGACAATGTTTAGATCCCTGGAGTGTGTGGCTCTGAGGGATTGGGATTTCTTTAAGTTGAGCATGTCCAGCAGCTCAGGGTTTGACATGGCCTTATATGTTAAGCAGAGATCACCTCTGAGTAGATGATATGCCACAGAGTATAGCTAGAGTTTTTTTTAGATGGTCAGCATAGGGCATCTGCTTTAGGCCTGTGATTCTTTTAGTGAGGTATTTCTGTGGCCTTTCCAGCTGTTGCAGATGTCTTGTGAGGTACATACCAAATGGGTCTAATGAAGGATGAGTACAGTGGGACAATGACCTTCTTTTTCTGGATGAAAAGCCCTTAGTGATGAGGTGTGCCAAATAGAAGGATTTCTTGACTGTTGTAGTGATGTGGATATCGAAGCTGAGACCACTGTCCACCTGTGTCCCTAAGTCTCTCATCAAACTTTCGATGTTTAGTGTACTGCCACCTATGTGGTAATTCATGGGTACATGGTTTTTCCAAAGGGGATAACTATACATTTCTTGGCATTAAGCTTGAGCCCATGGGTCTTGCACCAAGCATCTGTTTCTGTAAGGCCCTTTTGTAGAATATCCACATCATTTGGGGATTCAATAATGGCTCCCAGTTTGCAGTCATCTGCAAACTTTGTTATCCAGAGTCCCTTAGTGTTGGCCTGTACTTCATAGAAGTAGATGTCAAACAAGAGCGGTCCCAGGACTGAACCCTGAGGTGCTCCACTTGTCACTTGTCTGGAGCTAGATTTGGAGTTGGCTACTTTTACAGTCTGGGTTCTGTCAATAAGCCAGTTGGCAACCCGAGTGACGTAGGGATTTATGCCCAGCCTTGTAAGTTTATCTATGATTCCAGAGTGGGAGATGGTGTCGAAGGCCTTGCCGAGGTCCAGATAGGCTGTGTGGACCGCCTTACCCTTGTCCACAGCTCTGGAGACTGATTCAAAGAAGTCAATCAGGTTCAGGAGACAGGATCGGCCCTTCATGAGCCCAAACTGGGTGTGGTCCAGTGTTTGAAGGTTGCCAATGTCTTTGTTTATAAGCTCCATGATGATACGTTCTACGCCCTTGCAAATCAGGCTTGTCAGACTGATGGGACAGTAGTTCCCAGGATCCAAGCTGGATTCCCCCTTGTGGAGTGGGATAAATGTAGCTGTGCACCACTCAGTGGGCACAAAGCCTGAGGTAAGGCTATGATTAAACATGACACATAGGTGAGGTGCCAGTTCATTTTGTAGTTCAGGTAGTACACAGCCCGAGATGTCATCTGGTCCCATGGATGCTGTATTCTTAGCTTTGGAGAGTGCAGTTTCTACCTGTGTGGCAGTGATTACTGGAATTTGGCAATCTTTTGGTATTGAGATGGGCCCTTTAGGGGGTGAGTGGAGTGGTGAAGTTGGCACTAAATTGATCTGCCAGGATATTGGCAATATCCTTGGGATCAGTATATTTAATGCCATTCTGTTGTAGCTCAGAGCAGATCTGAGCATTGCCATTTAGATTCTTGACATAACTATAGAATGCCTTGTGGTTGTCTTTGGAATCTTTGGCAATTTTATTTTCATAAGTAGCTTTGGAGGATTTTATGAGGGATCTCAGTTATTACTGAGGCTGGTGAGGGAGTTTTTTGCACTTGGGATTTTCCTTTTTTCTGCAACAGTTTCTTCCTTCTGTTGTATAGTTTGTTTATGGCAGGGGACCACACGATTGGCTTCCTTATTTTGGAGGAGAGCGTCTTGGTTCTATTTGGGATTGCACAATTCATGCACAAATGGATGTGCTCATACAGTGCCTTAGCGTAGGATTCAGCAGTCGAGCTTTCAGCTCCTGTCTGCATGGGTGTCATGAAGTTTGTCACTTCTGACTTGAGTAGCATGAAGTTGGTTTTGGAGAATTTTTTTTATGGAGGTTTCCTTACTGGGAGGTGGGAGTGGGATGTGGATGTCAAGGGTGATTTGCTTATGGTCAGACCTGACCAATGAGGGGGTGATCACTGGTGTGGAGCATCTATCTCCCATGTTGGTAATGACCAGGTTTAGGATATTAGAGCCCCTGATGGTACAATGGATTAGTCGATCCAGGGCATTGGAATTTATGAATTCCAAGAACCATTGGGAAAAGGTGTTGGTACCCAAGTAGTTTTCCCAGTTAATGGCAGGATAGTTGAAATCACCCAGAATTAGGGTGTTTGGTTGTATCTTAATATTTTCCAGTATGTTTAGAAAGGTGTAGTGAGAATCATGGGGAATGGTGGGGGATCTGTAGCAAGCTACAGTTTAGATTGCAGTCTTACCTAGTGTTAGTTGCACCTGGAGAATTTCAGATGCATTGTAGTGGGCAACTAACCTGGAGGTGTGAATATCCTTGGTGAATGTGGACATTCCTCCACCTTTAGTGTTTCAGTCTTGGTTTGGTGGCGGAAAAGTGTGGTAAGAGTTGTAGCCTGGTATTGCAGGGGTGTTCTCTGGAGCCTTGAACCAGGTCTCAGTTACTGCACAGATATCGATGTTCTCCATTTTTAGGAGTGCCTCGAGAGAGTGCATTTTGAGGTTTAGACTTCTAGTGTTGAGTAGCATTACCTTCAGATTTTGCATGTTTGTATCTGTTACGGTGGTGGTTTTGTCCTTTGAACCTTGCCTAAAAATGGCACTATAGGGGTGGCAAGATCTTTAGCCAGTAACCTGAATCTCAGAGGTGACAGGTGCAGACCATCTCTGGCAAAGCATCATGGTTTGTCGATCATGTCATCCCAGGCAGACACTGGATCCTCGTTGAATGACACCAGAAGCTTAGCCAATTGTTGAAGTCAATCATTTTGTCCTTATACTGTGGTATCATTCTGGGCGAAGGCAGGATGCTACTCGGGTTAGGGTCATACCTGCCAGGGCCACATGATCCGAGAGCTCTTCCATGTCTCTTTTCATGTAGTCCAGGGAGGTACATCTCAAGTCATTAACTCCAACATGGACAATGACAGAGTCATATTTGTACTTGTTGTGGAGTGACTTGAGTGCATGCGTTATGTGGTGGATCCTGAAACCTGACAGGCAGCAGACTTTAATTTTCTCCTTGTTCAGCCTGGTGAGTGGGACATCAGTGTGCCTGACTATAGTCACCTATGACTAAAGTGTTGGGTATGTT
>NC_056728.1:1273411552-1273464052 GCF_019279795.1 Protopterus annectens
CCTTCAGTGTTAGCCTGTACTTCAGAGAAGTAGATACCAAACAGGAGAGGTCCCAGGTCTGAACCCTGTGGTACTCCACTTGTCACTGGTGTGATGTCAGATTTGGAGTCTGCAACTTTTACAGTGTTGGTTCTGTCAGTGAGCCAGTTAGCAACCCATCTTGTGACGTAGGGATTTATACCTAGTTTAGTGAGTTTAGCTATAATTCCAGAATGGGGGATGGTGTCAAAAGCCTTAGTGAGGTCAAGATAGGCTGTGTGACTGCTTCAAAGAAGTTAATCAGGTTAGAAGGCATGATCTGCCCTTCACAAACCTGAACTGGGTGAGGTTCAGAGTTTGGAAGTTACCAATGTCTTTATTTATGGGTTCTATGATGATACAATCCATGGCCTTGCAGACCAGGCTCGTCAGGCTAA
The DNA here is from genome assembly GCF_019279795.1 of Protopterus annectens. NCBI lineage: Eukaryota > Metazoa > Chordata > Ceratodontiformes > Protopteridae > Protopterus > Protopterus annectens. The sequence goes on from NC_056728.1 coordinate 1,273,411,969, forward strand.
TAGGGTGATAGTTCCCAGGATCAGTGTTGGCTCCCCTTTTGTGGAGTGGGATAACTGTTGCTGTGTGCCATTCAGTGGGCACAAAGCCTGATGTGAGACTATGATTGAACATAGTGCTTAGGTGGGGAGTCAGTTTGTTCTGAAGTTCATGTAAAACGCAGCCTGGGATGTTGTCTGGTCCCATGGATGCTGTGTTTTTGGTTTTAGAGAGTGCAGCTTTTACCTGCATAGATGTGATTACAGGGGCTCTGCATTCTTCCTGTGTAGATATGGGCCTTTTAGGGGGTGAGAGGGGGGGTAAAGTTAGCACTGAACCTATCTGCCAGGATGTTGGCAATATCAGTTGGTTCTGTAATTTTCGTGCCATTGTGCTGTAACTCAGAGCAGATCTGGGTGTTGCAATTTAGATTCTTGACAAAGCTATAGAATGCTTTGTGGTTGCCCTTAGAATCAGTGGCAATTTTGTTTTCATAGCTAGCTTTGGAGGATCTTATAAGGGATCTCAGCTTCTTACTGAGGCTGACCAGGGAGCTCCTCCACTCATGGGATTTTACTCTCTTTTGCAACAGTTTCTTCCTTCTGTTGTAGAGTTTGTTTATGGCGGGGACAACCAGATTGTCTTCCTTTTTTTTTTGGAGGACAGTGTCTTGGTTCTGTCTGGGATAACATGATCTATGCATTTGTGTAAGTGCTTATAGAATGCATTTGTGTAGTATTCAGCAGTCGTAACTGTATTGTCCATCTGCATGGGTGTCATGAAGTTTGCCACTTCTGTTTTAAGAAGCATGAAGTTGGCCTTGGAGAAATTTTTTACAGTGGTTTCCTTAATGGTGGGTGGAGGCGGGATGCAGATATCTAGGGTGATTAGCTTATGGTCTGATCTGACCAACGAGGAGTTGATTTCAGGTGTGGAACACTGGTCACTCATATTGGCAATGACTAGGTCTAGGATATTGTTGCTCCTGGTGGGGGTGTGGGTTAAGTTGATCCAGGGCATTGGATTTTATGAATTCCAGAAAGTGTTGAGTGAAGGAGTTGGTACATGAGTAGTTAAAATCGCCCATTATTAGGGTGTTTGGTTGAACCCTAATATTTTCCAGTGTACCAAGAAAAGAGGAGTGGGAATCCTGGGGCGTAGTGGGGGATCTGTAGCAAGCTACAATTTGGATTTCAGTTTTGCCCAGAGTTAGTTGCACTTGGATAACTTCAGACGCATTATGCTGTGCAACTAGCCTGGATGTGTGGATATCCTTAATGAATATGGACACACCTCCACCTTTGGTGTTCTGGTCCAGGTTAAATGGTCGAAAAGTGTTGTATAAATTATAGCCTGGTAATGCATGTGTGCTGTCTAGAGCCGTGAACCAGGTCTCAGTCACTGCACAGATATCGATGCTCTGCATTTTAAGGAATGCCTCGGGTGAGTGCATTTTGAGATTTAGATTTCTAGCATTGAGTAACATTACCCGCAGTTTCTGCTTGCCAGTACCTGTTACAGTGGTGAATTTGTCATATGAACCTTGCCTAAAAAAGGCACTATAGTGGTGGCAAGAGCCTTAGCCAGTATCCTGAATCCCAGGGGTGACAGGTGCAGGCCATCTCTGGCAAAGCATCGTGGTCTGTTGACCATGTTGTCCCAGGCAGACAGATACTGGATCCCCTTAGAATGACACCAGAAGCTTAGCCAATTGTTAAAGTCAATCATTTTGTCCTTGTACTGCGGTATCATTCTGGGCGATGGCAGGATGCTACTCAGGGCTGGGGACATATTTGCCTGGGATACAAGATTGGCGAGCTCTTCCATGTCTCTTTTCATGTAGTCCAGGGAAGTACATCTCAGGTCATTCACACCAACATGGACAATGACAGAGTCATATTTGTACTTGTTGTGGAGTGACCTGAGTCCGTAGGTTATGTGGCAGATCCTAACACCCAACAGGCAGCTGACAGTACCCTTCTCCTTGTTTAGCCAGGTGAGTGGGATATCAGTGTGCCTGGCTATAGAGTCACCTATGACTAGTGTGTTGGGTACATTGGTTTGCCTTATGGGCTGTGATTTATTGGCACACTGAGTCTGTGAGCTATGTGTCATTTGGGTTGTGTTTGGGGGTGGAGGTTGCTTGCGTTCCTGCTTTGGAGTTCTCTGTTGCTTGAGCAGATTATTATTGAGAGCCTCTGCGAATGTTTTTGTGTTTCTATATGTGGATTTTGATGGTGTAGGTTTAGTGGGACTATGTGATGAGTGTGGTGTGGTGCCACCTGTTTACCTTCTCCTCTTGACTGTCAAGTTCAGTCTTGGTTGGAGAGAGCTTTACCTCAAGTTTGGCTAGATAAGTGCATCTCTCACAGGTTGTGGTGTTGGGTGGTAGGATGAGAGGGTTGTCTGTGTACATGAGGCAATTGCTACATTGTCTAAAGATGCCCATATTCATCAGATAGACAGGAGAGAACACTGGTAGCTGACCCTTGGACATGCCTGAATAAAAAACTACTTTCCTCTTGACAAGTGAGGAAAGTAAGTATAAGAGCTGTTTTTTTTTCCTCCAAGCAAGTGAGGAAAGTAAGTAGAAAAACTGTTTTCCTCTAGTTAAAGAGGAAGGTTGAGTGCTGTAGTAATTTGTAGCTTAGTTAGTGCTAACAACAAGTTTCAAACAAGTGCTGAGCACGAATAAGCAAATTCAAGTGCTAAAACTAAGAATCTGTACCTGGATCTTGTGGTAGATAGCCGACCTAGTGCTTACCACTCCCACTGATAAGCTAAAATGCTTCCCTCCAACACAGAAAGGCTTGGGGGCTCAGAAGCTTACAAATAGTCCTAGATACAGCAAATCTGTATCTGGACTAGACTAGTTACAGAATAGGTGGGAAACAAGCGCAAACATGGGCTTTTAAACCAGAAAGTTGAAAGAGATGGAAAAACTGCCCAAATGGCCAATAAACTACAATTTCTTGCCAGAAACCACTCTTGTGGTAGATAGGCTACCTAGTGCTTACCACTCCCACTGATAAGCTAGAAGGCTTCCCTCCAGCACAGAAAGGCTTGGGGGCGGGTCTCGGAAGCTTACAAGCAGTCCTGGTTACAGCAATCTGTATCTGGACTAGACTAGTTACAGGAAAGGTGGGAAATGAGCGCAAACACAGGCTTTTAAACCAGAAGCTTAAAATATATGGAAAAACTGCCCAAATGGGCAATAAACTACAATTTCTGGGCCAGAAACCACTCTTGTGGTAGATGGGCTACCTAGTGCTTACAACTCCCACTGATAAGCTAGAAGGCTTCCCTCCAACACAGAAAGGCTTGGGGGGCTCAGAAGCTTACAAACAGTCTGGGATACAGCAAAGCTGTATCTGGACTAGACTAGTTACAGGAAAGGTAGGAAACAAAAGCAAATGTGGGCTTTTAAACCAAAAAGTGTTGAAAGAGATGGAAAAACTGCCAAATGGCCAATAAACTACCATTTATGGGCCAGAAACCACTCTTGTGGAAGATAGGCTACCTAGTGCTTACCACTCCCACTGATAAGCTAGAAGGCTTCCCTCCAACACAGAAAAGCTTGGAGGGCTCAGAAGTTTACAAAGAGTCCTGATACAGCAAATTTGGACTAGACTAGTTACAGGAAAGGTGGAAAACAAGCACAAATACAGGCTTTTAAAACAGAAAGTTGAAAGAGATAGAAAATCTGCCCAAACAGCCAATAAACTACAATTTCTGGGCCAGAAACCTCTCTTGTGGTATATAGGCTACCTAGTGCTTACCACTCCCACTAATAAACTAGAAGGTTTCCCTCAAACACAGAAAGGCTTTGGGGTCTCAGAAGCTTACAAACAGTCCTGGATACAGCAAATCTGTATCTGGGATAGACTAGTTGCAGGAAAGGTGGGAAACAAGCGCAACCGCAGGCTTTTAAACTAGAAAGCTGAAAGAGATGGAAAATCTGCCCAAATGGCCAATAAACTTCAATTTCTGGGCCAGAAACCACTCTTGTGGTAGATAGGCTACCTAGTGCTTACCACACCCACTGATAAGCTAGAAGGCTTCCCTCCAACACAGAAAGGCTTTGGGGGCTCAGAAGCTTACAACCAGTCCTGGTTACAGCAAATCTGTATCTGGACTAAACTAGTTGCAGGAAAGGCAGGAAACAAGCTTAGAATTTTTTTTTTGTTTGGAAAGTGGAAAGGGAAAAAGGAGAAACAAGAAGATAATTCAAAATTAAGGACCTAAGTGGCTTGCCCTTCACAAATGTTCTCTTTGTATTAGGTAGAAAGAGCTAGTGACACTAGACTGGAATAGAGCTGGGACAGAGCTGAACAGATGGGAGTGGTAGGAGTGTCTAAAGTCAAAATATGATCTCACTGTACTCAGTTGAGTGAGCAAATGAGATAGACCCAGGAAGACTTTTCAAACACAAATTTATAGGAGGGGAAGGCAATTCCAAAGCCACCAAGATTAATACCAGAATTTGGCAATATACATTTATTTCGCCAATTTTAAAACCCAATAAAGATCCAACTAGATGTTCTTCATATTGGCCCATCTCATTACTTAATGTTGATTATAAAATGTTTATGAATATCTTTGCTGATAGATTGAAGACAATCATTCCCGGCATTATAGATATAGATCAGACAGGCTTCATTGTAAATAGAAATACTTTTGATAATATAAGAAGAACTTTAACATTAATAGATTTTGCAAATAGGAAAAAGAAAGATTTAACACTTATTAGTCTTGATATAAGTTCAGCATTTGATTCAGTAAGTTGGGACTATCTGTTTACCTTAATGAAGTGCACAAACTTCTCGGATGCATTTGTAAATCTAATTGAACATTTATACAAAGGAATGTTGGCTTATATTAAGGTAGGAACATATGTTTCACAAAAATACCCATTCTTAAAGGTACAAAACAAGGATGTCCACTTTCTCCACTATTATTCACTTTAGTAATGGAGCCTTGGGCTAATTTGATCAGAAACAGTACTGACATAGAGGGTTTTGAAATAGATGAAAATACAACATCCAAAATTCAACTTTTGCAGATGATGTTCTAATTACATCAGCAGGATCTAATTCTTCTATACAGTCTCTATTTGATAACATGATGAATTTTAAAAGTATTTCTGGTTTAATATTCAATGAAGAAAAACTAAAATACTACCTATATATACACGAAAAATATTCTCATTAGTGATTTTACTAAATATGTACCCAATTCAGGTCAGATAACTTATTTAGGTATAATACTATCTAAAGATATTAAATCTATTATATATAATAATTATAATACCTGTTTTCTTAATATACAAAATCTTTTTAATACCTGGAATAATATGTTTTTACTATGGAGGAGAGACTTACAATTATTAAAATGATAATATTCCCCAAGATTTTATACTTAATACAATCAATAATACTTCCACCTACAAAAATAATTATCAAGAAACTGAACACACTAATGTTAAATTTCTTATGGGCACCTAATAGACCTAGGATTGCATTAAAGAAACATACTAATAGCTGGTCTCAAGGGGGTATTTCTTTTCCAGACTTTAATTTATATACTATCTCTTCTATTGTAAAAGTTATTACTTTATTACTAGATCAGTCATATGTCACAAAATGGAAAGATTATTGGGAGCTAATTAGTATACACTTCATGAAAATCTCCTTAACACATAAAAATATGATTGTAAATAACTCCATGTTATGGTTACTAAAGGAATTTTGTACTTCACCCATTACACCTAAACATATGGTTTGTTACCCATTAAATATTATTATTAGTTATCGTAACTTTATATTCATGCACCCTAAGTATAGGGAATGGAATTTTATTGTATTTCCTATAATGTATACTCAGGGTATGCTTTTGTCATCTACTTCTGAAGGAACTCATTTAGCTATAGATAATGATCTAAAATACTGGTATCAGTTGATATCTGATAATAAAGTTAAAAATCTAGATTTCTTAAAACAAGAATTTGATCTAAGAGAAACTTGCTGGTTAGAGGTTCAGACCTTTAGACAACATCTAATTAATAAAATAGATTTAATGTCTATAACTGTTAAAGAATCTATTCCAACACTGATTGATTACTTGATATTAAATTTACAACATAAAGTTTCTGATAAAGGTAAACTTTCATACATACATAAAGTTATCAGACAAGAAACATTTTACAGTGTAGAGTCATACTGGAATTATTTCACTTCTATTAATGGGGACCCACCAAATCAACAAGATAAACAATATATATTGGAATCTGCTTATAGAACTACGTCTTCCATTGTCTGGAGACTTTATACATGGAAATTTTTACATAGATCTTTTTATACACCTTTGATGATGAATAAAATAAATAATAAAGATAATCTATGTAAGAGATGTAATGTAGAAATTAATGCTGACTGGGCTCATATGTTTTATGACTGTATAAAATTGAAAGAATACTGGAAGTCAATTAATGAATTTTTGCAGGCTCTTTTACAGATAATTTCATTATTTCTAAATCTCTTATATTATTCAACACACCTGTACCTCAAAGTGTTAAAAAGGTTAAGCTTCCCTTGTTATGGTCTATTCTAGCAGTGGCTAGGAAAATAATAACTAGAAATTGGATTTCAGATACACCTCCTTCGTTCAATGAATTTAAAAATGTTATGAATATAGTGTGCCATATGGAAATAAACACAATTAGGACTAGAACAAACAGAAAAACATCTTATTTTATTGTATGGGATAATTTACAAAATTTGTTAAAAAAATTTTAATTTCAATAGCATGGTATTTTAGTTTAATTAATTGATCTGATTGTAGTGGATGTCTTTGTAAATACTTTAGTTGTTTTGTTGAATATTATAATAATACCTATTTTTAATTACTTGTATAAAATTGTTATGATATTTCTCTTATATGTTAAAACAATAAACCTGTTTTGAAAAAATATTAATACCAGAAGAAGAACAGGGAGGGTGGGCAGGAAACTAACTACAAAGACAGAGAGACCACAGTATTCTATGAAACAATTAAATAGAAAAATGAATAACTACAGAGAGACACAGACCAATGAAACAATTAAATACACAGAAAAATAAAATGCAGTACAATCTTTAACACTGCAAGTTTGTACTTAACTCAGCTAGTAATGCAGTTGATTGTAGGCATGTAGCAGAAGCCAAACAACTCTGATATTGAGCATTATTTATAATTGTTAACCGGGTTATAGCACTTATTGATACTGATCAATTTCAGCCTCAGCCCAGGTGAAATACAAAACATTTTGCAAACTAAAAATACAGAAATATATGCAGCGACAAAGTAGTTCAGGCTAATTACATTAACAAAACATATATATGTACATTGTACTGAACAAGCAGACTGTAAAACACAATATATACATTAGTTTGAGACTTCCAAGATGGCTGCACATTGAGTAACAGCTTGACTGTAGCTCTCCCAGTGTTAAAACAGAAACTCAATAGAGAAGGCCAGTAGACATTTGTGTTTATGGGTAGATTTCAGTAACTGTCTGGTAAGTACTGAGGAAAGTTCTGCAGCTATTTGGTAAAAAGCAATGCAACCTTCGACATGACTTTCAGTAACCTAAAGGAAGATATAGGATAACTGCACACAAACCTGGTTAAAATAAACAAAACACTGATGGAGTATATCAACACAAACAATAAAAGGCTGTAAAAAATGGAGGAAGCTTTACACAGATATTCAGATGATGATAAAGCTGCAAGAATCAGGGGGTGAAATGAAGAAAATGCTGGCTGAATATGAGACTGCTTAGGAACAGATATTTCAAAAAATAATAGAATTAGAGGACATAGCACACAGGGAAAATCAGATTTTCAGCTATAGCAGAGAAGCTGGAAGGAAAAGACTGCATTAATTTTATGAAAGCACAAATAAACAACTGGACTGGTATTCCACAGCAGGAGCTGTTATTTAAAAGGGCACAGATCTTTAATAGTAAAGATACAATCCTACCAGCAGAAGGAGTTGATTCTGACAAAATTGTAGCAGAAGGACAAAATACTAAAAGTGGGAGATAGCAGAGTGTTTGTGGAGAATTATTACTCATTGTACACCAGGCAGAAGAGGAGTAAATTCATTCCACTATTCAGGGAACATTGAAACTCAGGTGTGAGATTCAAACTGTTGTGCGCAGCCGTCTTCAATGTATTCTTCCCTGAAGGGACAAAATCATTTTTTGATGAAGTACATGCTAAGGAGGGAATATAAAAGTTTGTTCAACAAAAAGTGAGCTGTTAAACAGGAGGAGATTCTGTTTCTTGTTCTGGTAATAAAGACCACAGAGGGACTGTATCTGTGAAAGCTTTTTCACTGTTTCAACGGAAAATGTTAAAGACAAGGAAGGGAGCACAGGAGTTGACAAGAAGAATCAAGAGTACATTAGAAATTAAGCAGAGACAGAATTTGGGAGATGGAGATGAACAGAAATAAAACCAGTAACTTGTGGGATGACAATTTAATAATTATATTATTATATATATTATTATAATTATATTTGTGAAATATGACAGAACAAGAAAATCTAGAAATATTGGACTTTTTCAGAATATGTTGGACTTGTGGGGGACTCTAAAGTACATGGCCTACTTCATGTCATTAATGCTTGGAGGAGGGAAGAGATTGGAGAAAGTAAATTGTAATTAAAGAAAACAGTTTTTTCTTAATAGTACTATTTTTGGTGTATGGTTTTCTCTACATGCTACAAAGTAAAGCTTTCTCAGTTATTTTTAAGTGTAATGGGGATGGTATAAAATAAAGTTTTCTCAATTATTTTTAAGTGTAATGGGGATTGCAAATAGGTGTTGCTGTTCTTTTTTCCCTTTCTTTCTTCCTTCTCTCTTTCTTCTTATTCAGTTTTATGAAATGTAGGCACTGCAATGTAAAAAAAAGCTTGGTTAAAAGAGCATGACAAAAGAAAAATTAATGTGCTTTCTCTGATTTTTGCATGGGAGGAATGACTGGATTAAGGACCTTAGACTGCTTTAGTAACAAGTTTTAAGAGAAGCCAAGTAAATGAAAAATAATATTGAATATTATGAGGCTTTTTTTCTAGCAAATGAATGTATGCTTAGTAGCAATTCTATATCTGTCCCTTATGTCTCTATTGAAACAATATGATAAAGAGAAATTGACTGTCTGGTTCTCATGTCTCCATGGAGACAATCTGATCATGAGAAATTGGGTGTCTCATTCTCATGTCTCCATGGAGACAATCTGATCATGAGAAATTGGCTGCCTAGTTCTCATGTATCCATGGAGACAATCTGATAAAGAGAAATTAAAAGTCTGGGGGAGAGTGACTGGATAGGGAAAAAAGAAAAGAGAAACTGGCTACGAGATTATGTACTCTGAAAGCATTCAGGGATTTTCCCAGCAGGGACAGCTATTAAGATAAGACAAAACCAGAAAGCGCTTAGTAGCACAGGCTGCACCGTGTGTCTTAGCATGGATACATTTTCTTTTAGTTAACTCAAGTCTGTGAGTGTGGCTGTCAATTTATTCATTTATTTATTTATTTATTTATTTATCTATCAATATATTTATTTATTTATTTTATTTTATGTTTGTTTACTAGGATAGTCCATCTGGGTGGGAGACCCATTTTCAGTGGAGGCCCAAGGGAAAAGCCCCACAAGTTACAGAGAGTAATCACAGTTGAAATTATTACAAGTGTATGCTAGGACACGATGATAAGAAAAACATATTTAGCCATAATATTAGTTACAATTGTCAAAGAAAAAGAAAAACATATATAGCTATAATAATAGATAAAATTTTCAACAAGAAAAATCATAAAACTTAGTGGAAACATAACCACAATTGAGAAAAAATGTCATTAATCTAAACTTAGCTTGAGTTTTATATATGGATAGAAAAGAGTATGTGTTAGTGGTTGAGTATAATTAGGACATGAAAGGTTTGTTGACAGGAATGCAGTCTGGAAACTAGGGTGAAGACAGTGGTCAGTTGGGATTTAGGTAAGATCAAAGACATTTCTTAGATAGGGGAGAATTAAGCAGAGATATAAATTGTTGAGGGTTATTTGTAGTTAGTATATGTTGTGAGGTCAGATTCCATCTCTTGGAGATATGATTGGAGTAGAGAGAATCATCATATAAGTCGTTAGATCTTGTGACTTGTAGCAGAAGCTTCTCAGAAGATCTAAGTTGCCTAGTGCTGGACTGGGGTTAAAGTAGGTTTAGAGAGATGGACACTTTTCAGAATGATACACTATTCTGTGGGTTGTTGTAAGGTGGGTGAGGGTAAGGAAGTTAGGAAGTTCCAGCCAATTTAGATGTAAGGCATTACAATGATGTGTTCTATATGGGGAGTTGCTAGTAAATCTAGCAATCTTGTTATACCATAGGCATTTGTTCCTATTAGGATGGTAAAACTTCAATATTTGAAGATGTACATAGTTTTGTATGGGGTCGATATCACACAGTCGAAGTTACATAACTTTGAACTCTAATGGTCGAATATAACTTCAACTACTTAAAAAAAAAACACAACGGACAATAAACTAAACTTTTGTATGTGGGGGGCAAGCCCCCTTGCACCCCCCACACCCCCACTACTTAAATATACCAACTCCAAGATCACACCACATTGAACAGAATGGAAACATATGCCTATGGAGATTTCCATTCACACGCTTGAACCTTTACAAATATGAACATATGGTCTCGACCATATGTGGTTTGAACTTGTAAAAGTTTGATGACGTGATAAGAACCCTAATGTATGTTGGTATTAAATGAATAGGTTTTATAGGGGAATGGGGAGTGTTTTTTTTTTGAAGGCTTTCAATGTAACAAAAAGTTTTGTAAGATGTGGCAGGCTCAAATGGATATGACAAGAAGCAAATATATAAAAGTTCAACCTGCTAAACAGTGTATGCATGTAACACAAAAGCTGGAAATAGACATTTAACAAAAAAGGTGTTATATATAAAAGGTGGGAATAATAACTTATTAATACAACAATGCTTTCTGTAATGTCTTTAAATGTCAATGGTCTCACAGATAAATACAGAAAAGAAAGAACAGTGAACTATATAAAAAATGTAGAGTGCAAATAGTTATGTTACAGAAGACACATTTGGAAAGAACTGAACATCTGAATTTCATAAAGAAAGGTTTTTGGGATGGTTATTCAGTGAAATATATGGGGCAAAGGAAAAGAGGAGTACTTATATTAATTGCAAGAGGAGCTCCAACAGTGATAGAAAAGGATAAAAAAGATAATAATGGCAGATTTGTAGTGTTAAGGGACTACCAGCAAGAACAGAGGATTACAGTGGCATGTATTTATAGTCCACGTAAAACTGCTATAATGGAGCTTAAGAAAATTCTGGGAAAAATAATCAGTTTTCAGCAAGGAGTATTACTTACAGGACAGGTGGGGACTGGAATTTGATTTGCAGCAGAGGAGATATGTCTGGGGGGGTAGAAGGGAAAGTATAAACAAAGGATGGTAGATTTTTAAAGAAATCTATGAAAATATTTGGCATGGAATACGTGAATTCAGTAATAGGAGTTGGGACTGAATTTACATATTATTCCCCAAAATATAAAAACTGGGCTAGGCTAGACAGAATTTACATTTCACAGGAACATGTACATTTAATTGAAGGCCTTGATAGATGTGATGACTGTACCCTGGCCCAGCAATCAAGGAGCCTCAATCCACACCACTAACACCAGGGAGGTTGTCTCATAGAAGAGGAAAGGATAACTAATACACACAGTAAAGTACAATTTCCCTTAAGTGCACACAGAGATCACAGTCAGTCTGGGGCTGGTTGCTCCTTTGCTCACCAGGTCCCCCAATAAGACTCCCCACTAGCACAGCTATAGGGTTCAGGTCTCACCATAACTGGGCAAGCTTAAACCTCCAGTACCCTCTCTGTCCAACCAGTGCTTCGTGTCCCTGCCAAGTAGCAATTCACAAAGACACAATGGGAGGATATATGTATATCTACTAAATATGCAAAAAAATCTAAAGATTTAGGATTTTTGCTTGGAAATATTTACATAGATATTTTTATACCCAGAGTAGGATCCAGAGAATTTTTCCTCAGTTAGATAGCAAATGTTGGAGGTGTGATGGGGAAGAAAGAGATAATTGTGAACATATTTTTCTGGAAATGAGGTGACTTGGCAAACTTTAAGGATTCCCTGCAGGCTGCACTGTTGGAGATGGTAGGTAGGCAGATTGGTGTGAGCAGGGAGATGATTTTTCTGAGCAATGATACAGAATTGAAATTGCCTAGACAAGGTAAGGTCTTGCTCTGCCTAATTCTGGTGTCTGCCAAAACATCAATTACTAGAAAATGGAAATCAAAATATAAACCAACAATACTAGAAGTACTGAATATAGTAATAAGAGATAAAACAACTGGAATTAAGAACTTTAGAAAAGGGTAGGCGCAAACTACATAGGAAAAGTGGGAATTGTGGGAACAATACATACAGAGGAGGAATGAGGTTTAAAAGAAGGCAGGACTTAAATGAGGTATGTAATGTTTGACTGAAAATGATTGGGTAGATTATAAGTGTTGTATAATGTTTGCAAATAGGAGTGTGCCAGTATGATTTGTCATGTAAAATGCTTGCATCTAGGATTGTGTTGGTGTGGTTTGTTTTCATTTATATAAATGTATGATTACCTATGTCATAAGTGATGGTTTAATACAGATGTTTCTTGTTGAAAAAGAAAAAAGCAGATTATATGATATATAGCAAACTGAAGTATAATATCTGTAAACATGAACTTGTTAGTACAGTTTAATAAATGTAAATGTGCCTGCGTCACAAGTGATAATTCAATAAAGGTATAAAAAAAAATATATATATATATATATATATATATATATATATATATATATATATATATATATATATATGCCTGCGTCACAAGTGATAATTCAATAAAGGTATAAAAAAAAATATATATATATATATATATATATATATATATATATATATATATATATATAATTTAATATTTTATATTTATATACATTGCAAGTTATTGTCTAACATTGCTTTATATTACTTCACATTACATTTTTATATATTTTAATATGTTTTATAATTAATATATTATCAAATGTCTTGTTGTTATGTATTTGCAATTTTTTTTGTATTTTTTTTATGTATTTTGCAATTTCCCTTTTGACCACTTGGTGGTAGTATTTTATTTAAAATATGGTTGATTTAGTATATTTTTTATATATGGTGTACAATATATATTTATATGTAAAACACTGGATCCAAATTATATCAAATTATATTTAGTTTATGATGCAAATTTCATTTTTATTTTTTAGATTTATATTTTTTAGATTTATATTCACAAGTGATGTTTTTAACATATTCAAGAAACTGTAGAAGTTCAAGTGATATAAAATGAGGTTAGTGTGATGAATTAAACAGTAGGAATATGTATTAATGAGTCGAACTCTAGATGTGATTGGATAATTCAAATGTTTGTGTAGGATATATAAAGGGTAATTTGTAATTATGATGTTGTCTGATGAAGTCTGGATGTGTTGGACGAAAAATGCGGTGATTCGTTAAGCGTTTAACATTTGTATTTGTTAATAATAAACAATTGATTTTATTTATGCTCACTGTTCGGTGTTTAGTTTCCCTCATACATTGCGTTTGCTGGTTACTGGTTTGTGTTCGCATTGGTCCTCAGTTTTTGGATTACTAGTTGGAATGGAGGGAGAGGAGAGCTTTTCCCCGGCCGGTACGTGCGTGCATGTAAACAAGGGGAATGAATTACCTACACTTATTGGACAGTTGAGCCAGCTGGTTCAAATGCTGACTCCTTTGTGCGACTCACTTATGCGATAAGAGTGGAGATGCTTCCTTACCCGGAAATCAAGCTGCGCTTGTTTATAATAAGGGAAACAGTGATAGAAGACTTAGCGGTCATGATGCTAGGCCAAATTCAAGCAATTTTGAGGGCAGAAGTGCTGGACTTGATAGTGCTGAGAGTTTTCTGAACATTTTCCTGAATAGGGAGCGAGAAGGTACACTAAGTGATCGCAATGGCGTTCAGTGGAGAGATTACAAGATGCCAGAGAAACAAGGTGACTGCACAATTATTTATTATTTATTTATTTATTCCAGTTTGGTGACCGGGGAGGTCCACTGGGCTCGAAAGCCTGTTTTCAGTGGAGGCCTGGGGAGAAAAGCTCCACATAGCAACTTACATAAAGTATTATAATGTTCATTTTGATTAAGCAGTGAAGTTCTGTATCACAACTTACATAACAAAATAGACATGTAGAAGTATTACATTGCACCTTCACATAAACAAGTTATAAAATAGCAATAGAAAAAGAGTCAATATAAGTTACATTCAAATATGTAGTTGTACACTTTTTTTTTTTTTTAATTTGAAGGAAGGGTAGTTGCTAAAGGTGAGAGGTAGGGGGGAGATTAGTTGTAGTTTCTAGGCTGGGTATAAGTGAGGGGTGATTTTATATTATAAGAAGCAATAAGATTTTTTGGAGAGTTAAGTGATAATGAAATATATATATGTTTGAATCTGATGGAATTGGTATTAAAATACAATTATATATTTTTTCAAGGTGAATATTTTCATCAATTAAATGGGGTTGCATTGGGGGCAAGGTGCACCCCTTTATATGCCAATATGGTCTTGAACACCTGTGAAAGGAAGTTTATATACAACAGTATATATAGAGAGAGTTGGAGTTTATATAAGCCTTTTTTAGATTATATAGTTATATTTTGGCATGATAGTAAAGAAAGATTGGATGAATTTATACAGTATATAAATAATTCTACTGATTTCTTAAAATTTACGTATGAAATTGGAACTAATGAGATGAATTACTTGGATGTGATATTAATTAAAGTTAGGAATCACTTTAAGTCAAAAATATTTAGGAAGAAAACATACTCTAATTCATATTTGCATTATACTAGTGGACATCCCCCCCATCAGAAAAAAAGTATAGTAAAAGGTCAATTTGTTAGAATATCAAGAATGACTTCAGATGATAAAGATTTTGGTGATGAATGTGAATTTTTGACTCAAATGTTTTTAGAAAGAGGTTATCCTTTAGAATTTTGTAATAATATTAAATATGAAGTTACTGAAGGTAGAAAAAGTAGATTTGAACCAATATTAGGTAAAGGATCACCATATTTGGAAAATAATGACGGAAGTAATAGTGTTGAGGTAATAGATTTTAGTGATAGTAAAAAGAAATTATTTAATCAGGCATTTATTACTGATTTTTAGTGGAGATTCATGGATAATTCAAAAAATATTCAATAAAGAATGGGACAAATTTATTAAACTTACTGATTTAGGGTTAAAATATAAAGAACCTTTGAAAATCATATATAGAAGAGGACGAAATATTAAAGATTGGTTGATGGCTCAGAATAAAATAGTAAAAAAGAAGACAATGAAAATAAAGGGCACATACCCATGTGGGATGTGTGCACAGTGCCCATGGATGGCAGATACAGAAAGTATAGTGATTGAATCAAGGGGAAAAGAAATTGCAGGTAAAATACATAGTACATGTGAATCTTACGGTGTTATATATATTGCTACATGTGGGGTATGTTCTAGTTTTTACGTTGATAAAACTGAGAGAAAAATAAAAAGGAGAGTTTATGAACATATCAATGATATAAAAAATAAAAAAGAAGGGAATGCTTTATATAGACACACGTTAATATGTCCCCTAGCGAAATACAAGTTTTTAATTATTGAAGAAGTTCAAAAAGATGAAAGAGGGGATTTATGGGAAACTAAAATTGAATATCAGGAATTATATTGGCAGATTATTTTGGAGGCTAATAAATTCCCAGGTCTTAATGATAATATTTCCCTTGTACCAGTTCTTAGAATGAGGGCAGCTAGACTATGAAAATATATAAACATGCATGTAAACATTTTATGTCAATGGCCAATTTTAAGATTTAATTTTAGGATGTTAATTTTATGATTTATATTTCATAAGTATGGTTACATAGGATTTCGCAAAAAATATTTTTAACATTAATATTTATATGTATTTAAAATATTTAAAATATTTAATATTTTATATTTATATACATTGCAAGTTATTGTCTAAC
This sequence comes from Protopterus annectens, assembly GCF_019279795.1. Classification (NCBI taxonomy): domain Eukaryota; kingdom Metazoa; phylum Chordata; order Ceratodontiformes; family Protopteridae; genus Protopterus; species Protopterus annectens. The sequence continues at coordinate 1,273,428,148 of NC_056728.1, forward strand.
ATCTCTTTATATTACTTCACATTACATTTTTATATATTTTAATATGTTTTATAATTAATATATTATCAAATGTCTTGTTGTTATATAGTTGCAATTTTGCAATTTCCCTTTTGACCACTTGGTGGTAGTATTTTATTTAAAATATGGTTGATTTAGTATATTTTTATATATGGTGTACGATATATATTTATATGTAAAACACTCGATCCAAATTATATCAAATTATATTTAGTTTATGATGCAAATTTCATTTTTATTTTTTAGATTTATATTTTTTAGATTTATATTCACAAGTGATGTTTTTAACAAGAAGTTCAAGTGATATAAAATGAGGTTAGTGTGATGAATTAAACAGTAGGAATATATATTAATGAGTCGAACTCTAGATGGGATTGGATAATTCAAATGTTTGTGTAGGATATATAAATGGTAATTTGTAATTATGGTGTTGTCTGATGAAGTCTGGATGTGTTGGACGAAAAACGCGGTGATTCGTTAAGCGTTTAACATTTGTATTTGTTAATAATAAACAGTTGATTTTATTTAAGCTCGCTGCCCGATGTTTAGTTTTCCTCATACAGTGCGTTTGCTAGTTATTGGTTTGTGTTCGCATTGGTCCTCAGTTTTTGGATTATAAGTGATGGTTTAATACAGATGTTTCTTGTTAAAAAAGAAAAAAAGCAGATTATATGATATATAACAAACTGAAGTATAATGTTTGTAAACATGAACTTGTTAGTACAGTTTAATTACTGTTATATAAATGTAAATGTGCCTGTGTCACAAGTGATGATTCAATAAAGGTATTAAAAAAAAAAATATATATATATATATATATATATATATATATATATATATATATATATATATAAAACATATATATAGATATAGCTATATACATTAGTTTGTAAATTGAGTCGACCTACAACAAGTGTGAGTGAGAAGAAGTGACTTGAAAAAGAGATAGGGATAGTTTCTTAGGTGATCTGTCCTGGCTTGGATGAAAAAGTGCTTTTTGAGCTGAATTCTGAATTAGGAGTAGGTGCTGATTTATTTTAGCTTGATGAGAAGAGTTTACCAAGCAGTAGGTGCTTGAGAGGAAAAAGCATGTGCATTGCTGTGGAGTTTGGTTCTAGGGGTAATGAGAGTTGGTGTGGCTTGTGACTATTGTCTCAGGTTATATGAGGAGTTTTTTCATGAAGTCTAGCTGCAAGGGGGGTAAGTATCTGTACACAGTTTATTTTGTAGCATTAGGATCCTATTAGTAGAATAGATCTTTACTTTAAGGTAGCCATTTGGCTTCTTCTGTGGTGATGCTTTTTTAGGGTGATACTGTGATGCTCACCAAGAGGTGAGTGTGTACTAATTCAGCATATGGTGTTAGAGATTTTCTGAAGTGGGATGTTCTCCCACAACTTTCTTTTCTCAGAATTGTATATACCCAGAGTTGTCATGTCAGTCTTTCTTTAATGTGTACCACAATCCCTCTGCACATCTTAGTGGTCTCATCCTCTCACTGCCTTCTAGCTTACTGCCCTTTTCTCTAAATGTGACTTAATTTATGCTCATGTGACTTAATTTATGCTCTACAGAGCAAGAACAGCATCTAATCTTGATCAATACAGTGGAAAATTTTAATATGGTTGTGATGCCCCTGCACTGGCCCAGTAATCAAGGATCCTCAGTCCTCACCATTAACAGGAGTGAGGGGCTTCCACATTGAGAAGGATAACAAGTACACACACAGTAGCGTACAAATTCCCTTAAGAGCACACAGAGATCACAGTCAGTCTGGGGGCTGGTTTCTCCCTTTCCTCCAGATTCCCAATAAGACTCCCCACTGACATAGCTATAGAGTGGAGTCCTTAGCCAGAATTCCAAGCCAAGTCCTCCCTGCAATTCCCTCAGTCCAACCAGTGTTTCGTGTCCCTGCCTAAGTAGCTGACACACACACACACACACACACACACACACACACACACACACACACACACACACATATATACACACACACACTTTGAGATATGATTTATATACAAACACATAGACACTCCTGGGGAAGGCTGGCTCAGGTTCACTAGTTATACACCTTCTGGCCAGGCTATAAGGTAGTAATCCACTGCCACTAGAACCCCTAATATTAGCGACTAATAAGGCCCTTACTAAAGGGCGTCCAGTTTTATTGTGCAATATTATTATTATCCAATTAGTAAGTATGAACAACAAGGCTTATTGGAGTGGCTTGGACAGTATCACTATATACATGCAATTTACTCTAGAGCTTAAATTATCTCTTCACATAACAGCCACAGTTGAAAGGTTTAAAAATATTTAATAATAAATAATAAAAACACAAGACAAATCTCCACAATTCAACACAGTGCTAGTTAAGAGTTCAGACACAGGAAAATGCTTAAAATAATACTGTAGAATAGTCTGAAATAAATATAGAAAACAGCTAGACCAAACTTACTGTTTTCTATTTATTTCTAAGAGAAACAATGTTCTAAATAACTTACATACATACAGAGCAAAGGCAGAGTACTGGTGAGTAGATGTGCTTGGGTTCAGACAAAATCCAAAATGCTCTGATTCTCTCTGAGAAAGTCTTAAATTGATAATACATCACTGCTGACTCATTTTAGATTACATCATTTATAACAGCTCTGATTTAGCTTCCCAGGGTAACAGAAACTCAAAATTTACATTTGTTTTGTAATGTGCACCTGCAGGAAGCCACAGCCATAAAAGACATTATATATGTAAAATCTAACAAGTAACTCTTGTCCTAAGACAATAGAAAGAATTCCTTCATCCAGACATCCCATCTCCGAGCCCTGAGATCAAATAGTCATAAAATGCTTTACCTTATAAGCTTTCTTCTGGCAGGGTGCACTGTGGTTACATTTTTGAAGCTCAGTACAACGTATAGTTTAATCATAACATATAGCTCTCTTTTACATTTGTAAAACCAGCCTGTGGATTATATTATTTACAAATCACATATAATTATTTATATGATTCTATCGGGCTGGGCTGGCAGCCTTTCTTTTTTTCACAATGGTCATCACTGAACACAAAATGATGAAATGGCAAACACCTAAAATATGATAGGAAACGACCAAACTAATGAACGAATATAGACGAAAAGCCACCAGCTAGACGATAAATATCATTTAATAACGAACAAAACTTGTACAGCTAAAAACATACTTCGAACAAACTTAAAACGCCAAATAGAAACACCTAAGAACAAAAATATAATTCAATGTGAGCGCCTTCGTTTAAATATTTTAAACTTCTTCAGACAAAAGACATCCATTACATCACTTCCTTTTATAACCTTCACAATAAATTGCGCCAAAATCGAATTCAAATTGGAGCATGCTCAGTAGCCAAACACCTAAAATATAACATATTCATTTTTGTTAGCATGGGGGAAGCTCCCTGCATTCTTAATGTGAGGGACTGTCCCGACCACCTACATATGCATTCCCACTTTGAGGGTAACAGAATCTCACAGAAAAGGAAATAACTTGTATATGTTTGCTTTTTTATTAAGTTATACATTTTCTGATGAATGCAATGAAATGTTATTCTTTGTAATTATCACAAAGAACTGACACCATGATACATTTTGTCCATTCTGTAATGCTGGACATCCTATTGACTTTCATTAATGCCTGCTCCCACTGTATTGTATAACTAAGACTAGGTTATTCCCACTTCACTTTTCTTCTTACTCTTTTTGACATCTACACAGCTAATCTGGTCTTTACCTGGTACATATGACAAGTTTACAAACTCTTTTACATTAACTCTTAACATTCATCTCCACATCTGGTGTATAAACTCCAGCAGATCTCATTCAGTGCTGATTCTGTCAATGCTGACTGCCTTGATTCTGATGCTATAGGCAAACAGATTATCCTGTTGACCATTTCTCTAGTTATATAAGATGCGAATATGCTCAACCAAACAAACTCCAGTACAGTTTCTGATCCACCACACCAGTCATTTGCTCCCCCATAACTATTCACTGCCTTCTCTTCCTTATCCATCAACCGGTTAGTCCATCCCTTGTTCATCATTTTCCTCACCAGCCTCCTGTTTGGTATGTTGCCAAAAGCCTTGTAATGTGTGTGTGTGTGTGTGTGTGTGTGTGTGTGTGTGTGTGTGTGTGTGTGTGTGTGTGTGTGTGTGTGTGTGTGTGTGTGTTGCAGTCACTGTTTTTCCTTCCTGCCTGCCTGCCTGAACTGTAGCCTACCAGTAGATTTGTACAGAGTAGTAGCTAGGGATGATTTGCATCTTGGGCAGTGTCCCTCAAACCATACTTAAGGAGCACCAAAAAAGCTCCTTAGACAAGGTACTTGTTTACACATTTTTCATTCTTTTAAACAGCCATAGCTGTGTAAATGAATGAATGGCAATGCTGGTAATGAATAATACCAGCAAAATGCAATCCCCCCTCCAACAGCTGGCACCTGGGGCAGCATCTCCCTTCACCCTACCCTTGTCACGGTGTTGCTTTTGCATCAGACTGGACTGACAGTGTTATCATTATTTAATGTCATTCTGTTTCCCACCTCTTAGGCCATTGCAGTGGAACTCAATCTGACTATGCTACAGAATTCTTTCCATTACTTTTCCATGGATGAAAGAGAGGCTAATGGACCTATAATTACCCAGATATGCACATTCTTATTTATATCTGCATCCATGCTGTCATACCTTCTCATTCATATGAAAAAAATTAAGGTTAGGAGTGCATTTAACTCCTGTTTCTGTTCCTGTATTATGACTTGCTCATACCTCTTTTTACCGCCACTCAGAGATCCATTTTCTGTTTCACTTTCTATCCATCTCTCTCTAACCCTTCCAATGTATTTAATTTAAGCAATTGTTTATGCTCTTCTGTCCTCCTCCCCAGTCATGTCTTTCTCAGCTCTCTCTCTCTCTTGGCTTTCCATGTAGCCTTGCCTGCTTCTTACTGGGCACCTCATAAGCTATTCTCTCCATGTCTTTCAGTCTCTTACCCTAGTATGCCCTGTACAAGTCATCCTTTCCTTATAACTCATCCTTTCCAAGGTAATCTTGTCTCTGCCACCTTTCTAGACTTATCCAAAGCTTTCGATACAGTTTCCCGCAATAAACTCCTAACCTGCTTCTCAGATCTTAACCTTGATGGACCCACCCTGCTCTAGTTTAAAGGATATCTGGACAACTGCCAACAGACTGTTACATGTCTTAACTACCTACCCCCCCACACTCCCAGTCACGGTCGGTGTACCCCAAGGCTCCATCCTTGGCCCCCTCCTGTTTAACACCTTTACAAATCAACTCCACTCTGCAACTACAAAAGCCAAAATAGTCCAATATGTTGATGATACAACTCTGATCTGCTCTGCATCCAACATTCAACTCCTCCAACACAAAACCCAACTATCCTTCACTGAAATAGAAAATTGGCTAAACAACTTCCAATTAATATTAAACCCCAAAAAAACACAACTTATGTTGTTCCACCATGCAAAAACCCATGATACTACCTTCTCCATATCCTCAGCAGACAAGACCCTTATTACCCCAGTCCCAGAAGCCAAATTGCTTGGACATACCATTGACCAACAACTAAAATACAGCAAATATATATCCCTTACTGTCTCCAAAATACATAAGAAACTAAGGACCCTCTATTGATGCAAATGGTACCTAACTTCCGAAGCTAAAGTCGCCATAGCCAGTACCCATCTGCTATCAACACTACTGTATGCATGTCCAATACTAACAAACCTAAATAAAACAGACCTTAATAAACTCTCCACATGCTATAACAATATCACCAGATTCACTACCAATGCCAGATCATGTTCCCACCACTGCAAATCCCTACATACACTACACTGGTTAGAATTCCCAAACCTACAACGATACCGCCAACTTAACCTGGCACACCAGGTATTATATTATCCTGAAAAAAAACCCTGCCCTGACAGGCCTCCTAAATTTCTACAATTCAAATAGGCAGTTATGATCCAGTAACAAAGCTCTGATAGAAACTATCCACTGTAAAAACAGTTCTGGGGAATCTCTCTTCGGTCATAAAGTTGCAAACATTATGAATACCCTGCCTCCTGACCTCAGGGTACAAAAATGTACATCCACCTTCAAAACTAACCTAAAATCCCATCTATATACCAACCAGTTATGTAACTGCAATGGACCTCAATGAACTCCCACCCTGCTGAATGAAGCTCCCCTTTATGCTTTAGTCAACACATAATACTGAATTACACTCCTTCTCTTTTCTCCTTGTACATACTGTAAATATGGTTTTCTGTATGCCTACACTATACCAAAGCTGTGTAATGTTAAAAGACTGCAGTGTTTGATCACACAGCTGTACTTTATCTCTATATTATTAGCTTGTTGTCTATATTAAACTTTGTCATCTTGAGAGTCATTTATTTTTATCTTGCATTCTTTATACTCTGCAACTGTCTGGAGCTTTTCTCCCCAGGACTCTGCTGAAAATGGACACTAGCTGTCCAGCCGGACCATCCTGGTAAACAAATGTTAAATAAATAAATAATAAATGTCACTTTATATTTTAGACCAGCTCATTGTCTCTTACTACGAAATCTCTTCCTTCTCATCTATTCCTTTATAGCCTTCCATACACCCATGTTTCTCTTCCTTTCCTTTGTTATCCCTAACCTTGCCTACATTCCTTTGAAACAGATAAAAGCAGGGTTGTCAGCATAGTAAGAAGCAAAACCTAGGCAAAAGCCGCACTTCTGCTGCATCTATTGCCCTGGCCTCTCCAACTATTGCCCTACCTTTCTCCACTCATTTACCCTCAAATTCTACACCTTGTCAACCCATGTTATGTAGTAAATGGGCATATCTGCTTTTCTTTCTGGGAGGTTAGATTTTTGTCTCTATGGCTTCCTATAAACACTGTTGTTAGCATGGGTGTCCTTGAAATTAATCGTGTAATCAAGTATACAGTTTAGCTACTGGGATGTGGCTGTCTGGGAGCTTAGATTTTTGTCTCTATGGCTTCCTATAAACAGTGTTGATTGCATGAGTGTCCTTGAAATTAATTGTGTAATCAAGTATACATTTTAGCTACTGGGGTGTGGCTATCATCCTCTAACCTTCTGAAGTATTGAGTTGGTCCTTCATTCCTAGGAGTATGGAGATGATCATCCATCATTCTAGGGGGTTTTGGTATGGCTATCTATCCGTTTTGGGGAGTGGAACTGGTCATTCGTGAACTTCAGCCTTTTTATGAGAATCAGTATATTGATAGTTGAGCATGTTTGATAGTCTTATAGTCTGATGTTTCAGTAAAGCTAGTGTCTGGTACATAGTCTTTAGGCAGGTTTGCATGTTTGATCTGAGCTACATATTTCTGCCAGGTGCCACCTCCAGTATCAACTGTGTGCATCAAAGGTACAAACCTAGAGGTTGGCAGGGTAGCTTTTATCAGTTTTCTAGCTGCATGCCAATACATACTATCATGTAGAAACATTTCTATAAGACTTGTCAATCATGGCTTCATATTATTTGTTATGTACTGTTCTTCAAACATGTGACATCATCAGATTTAATTTTGTAGACATTTTCTGGTTCATCCATGCAGTTGCTATTTGTTTAATTGGTAGCCTCATGAATTGTATTTCATTTGGTCATAAGGAACTACCTTGGTCTGCAAAGGTTTGCAATCAGGACTCCTGGTCTTGATAGTTTTCTTGAAGGTTTGAAAACATTTTTCACTTAACCCATAGAGAGGGATGTGAAATTGTTTATGTCATTTTATTTAATGAAAGGCTTAAATTCTTCTGAGGTAAACTGTGGACCATTATAGATTTATAATTGAACAGTAGGCTAACTGCCCCAAAGAGCCAATGCAACACTAGGCAATAACCCATTGTCAGAATCAAACCCTGTACTTTGTGTCCATGGGGTGGAGACTGGAACTGTTTTGCATTCAGTACAGTGCTTTGCCAGCTGTTCAATTGCCTTTATTGGTGCCAGGTTTCCAGCCAAAACTGAAAGCTAGGGATTTCATTTTCACAGTGCCAGTGCATCTCACAGGAATGATATTTAGTATTCTAATACATGTTATGAAATAATTACTGCTTGGTTTCCATACACAGGAATGATATTTAGTATTCTAGTACACGTCATGAAATAATTACTGCTTGGTTTCCATATTATAAATTACCTTGACTGTGGGTAACTTCTCTTTCTTGATTTGAAATGTAGGGAACAAAAAGAAATCACCCTCTGATGGCTAAAATTTAATAGTTATGTTGTACTTCCAGTAATACTGAATCACTTCTGGTCTCAATTAGATTAAATTTATTTGTTTGGGTGCATGTGCTGAATTACTGATATGTAAGATGTCTCCAGTGAGTCAGCAGTGAATGATTGTTGTTCACTTATATCACAGTTAAAGTTGTGGCAATCCAGCGACACATGTAGTTTAGTTCTGCTAACATAGTGTTACAGAAGTTAACACGCACAGAAAAAATGGTAAGCCATACAGCCATGCTGCAGACCCACACATACACGCACACACACACACACACACACACACACACACACACACACACACACACACACACGAAAAATCAACTTAGGTACTGGTGATCTGTAATCAGTGTGAATCATTTTCTCTTACATAATTTTGTTTTATTTCTTTACTCCCCAGAACAGGTTTAAGGGCTTTTGTTTTTTTCAGTTTAATAGCAGATTTGTTTTATATTTGAAGAATCACCTTCTAATGATTGTATAGTTCATTTACAGACACAAATTGACAAATAAATGGATGCTATTTAATCACTTTGCATATTCTGCCACCTACAGCATTCATGTCACATTGAAGTATTTTTCTTGATTCCTTCCTGTTCCATGTGAATATTGGACTGTCCCATTATATAACAGTCTGCATACAATGTTCCAGTCTCATCACCATTATGTTGCATCCATATTAGCCTAAATATGCATGACGTGTTAAAATGACAAGAGATCTTAAACTGTATGTTTACTCATTTAAATGCAAAAACATGAGTGCACCCCTCAGGAAGCATGTATGCATAAACCCAAGTGCAGTAACATTCAGATGCTACAGGCTGTACAGAGTTATATCTTCTTCTTTCAGCTTTTTCCCGGTTAGGGGTCGCCACAGTGGATCACTGTCCGCTCATGATTGACAGTGGAGTTTTACGGTGTTGAGTTGCCAGCCCGGTGCCCAACCTTCCACAGAAGGCACACACATGCATGTACTCACACCTAGGGCCAATTTTAGAGTGTCCAACCCACCTACAGCATGTCTTTGGGATGTGGGAGGAAACCGGAGCACCCGGAGGAAACCCATGTGACCACAGGGAGGACATGTAGACTCAGCACAGAAGACACCCCAGCTGAGGATCGAACCGGAGAACCTCTTGCTGTGAGGCGGCAACGCTAACTGCTGCGCCACCATGGCTGCCCGCTGTACTGCTATACAGAGTTCTATCAGCTTACTAAATCTTAAAAGTCAGGTGGGGGATTAGACACTTGACTGGAGCTGAACTGTACAGTTTTTGTTTACTGTTGTGAGTGGTTAAGTGGTCAGTATTGCTGTCTCATGGTCATTATCTTCCTGGTTTGATTCCAGGTAGGGGGGGGGGTCTTCTTTGTGGAATCTGCTTATGCTTGATATGCTATCTGGGGTTTGGTGAGTGAGTGTGTGTGTGTGTGTGTGTGTGTGTGTGTGTGTGTGTGTGTGTGTGTGTGTGTGTGTGTGTGTGTGTGTGTGTGTGTGTGTGTGTCTATCAATGCTGAACTGGTGCCCTGTCCAGGGCTGTTTCTTTACCTTGTGCCATTGAGTACTGGGAGTGGCTCCTCCTCCTCCTAGTGACCCTGAAGAGGATAAAGTAATTATCAAAAAATGAATGAAAGAACACATGAAGATAACGGAAAGTACTATCTGCTTCTAGTATGCACTAAATATTCCTGTTTCAGGGACTCATGAAGTTCTCAGAACTCATAGCAGTAAGTACTGACCTGGTAGGTCTTATGAAGCATCCGTGGCCATGGAGGTTATTGGGGGGGGGTTGTTCAGAAATGGTCTGCCGAAGACAAAGTCATCCGACTAATCCACCAAGTGACATGATGCCTGCAGATGGGAGACAGCTTGATGTGACAGGAGAGGGGCTGAGACAGAATAGACCAGTGTAGAACCCACATGAAAAACCTGGCTAGGGGAACTAACAGAATGGCTGCACACATAGATCCCAGGACCTGCAGGACCAAACAAGCCCTGGGGCCTTGTAGTGCTAATAGCTGTTCTACCTGATTCCTCAGAATGGTTACCCAGTGTGGAGGTAAGAGAAGCTACCTGAACCCTTGTGTTGAGCTGCGTCCCTATGAACTCCACATTTTGTACTGGGAGGAGGTTGGACTTACTAGTGTTTATGGTGGTACCCAGTGAAGGTGCTAATTGGAGTAAGTAGTCCCTGGTTTGGATCAGTCGATGCTTCATGGGGGAGATTAGGAGCCAATCGTCCAAGTACAGGAACACTTAGAATCCTTTGAGCCTCAGGTGAGCAGCTACCACTGCTATGCATTTGATGAACACCTGGGGGGCTATGGTGAGACCAAAGGGCAGTGTTCTGAACTGGCAGTGATTGGCTCCCAGCTGGAAGTGCAGATATCTCCTGGAGTGTCTGTCTATTTTGATATGATAGTACGTATCCTTGAGATCTGTTAATCACATCCAATTGTCCTTGGGCAATAGGGGCAGAATGGACTAAACCATAACCATTTGAAACCTCGACTTCTTTACATAAAATTTCAAATTGCTCAGATCCAGTAGGAGTCTTAGGTCCTCTATCGTTTTAGGTACCAAAAAGAAGCAGGAGAAAGTTCCAAATCCTCTTTGTTTGGTCGGGACCTCTTGAATTACTTTTTTTTGCAGCAATTTTTGAATTTCTTGGGCTGCCTGCTCCCTGTGACTAGGTGGCATGTCAAACAGCTTCTTCCTGTTGTTTGGAGGAGAAGGGGAAAAAGGGAATGTAGTAGTCTCTGTATAATACATTTAGCACCCATGAATTGTTTTTCAAGTGTGTCCAGGCTTTTGGGTGCAAAGAAAGTTGACCCTCGACTGCCTCCAGAGATGGACAGTTGGGCAGCTCTTCAGGAGCACTGATAGGGCTCATCAGGGAGCATTTCTCTGAAGCTCTAGTTTTGCAGACCCCCTCTGCCTTTGGGACCATTAAAACCTCCTCCTTTGCCTCTGGAGGAAGGCTCCCTTATGGGTCCTGGAAAGGCTCTTGTGATTTACAGAACCACATTTTCTTCCCCTCGAATAGGACCTCTGAGGCATAGAAAATTTGATTCCTAAGGCAGAAAGGGTCTTCCTGTCCTTTTCACTGTGGGTGAGTGTATCACAGTGATGTACCATCAAAATGGACATTAATAAAGGATGCCTTAAAGGTTCCACAAAATCACATAGTCTCATCAAGGCATGTCTCCCTACAGATAGGCCTGAACCAGCAGCCTGTGAGGTACCTTCCCCTGTATGGTAGATTAGCCTCATGGAGGAGTTAGCAATGGATGACAGAGTGGCCAGCTTGGGAGAAAATTTCTTAAGTTCCTCCACAGGCATGGACTCAGTGAGAGAGGCTGAGACCTCCTTGATCAGCTCTCTCTCTCTGAAGCCGGGTAGAATGAGCTAGATAATTTAAGGACCACAGAACAAAAGTGACTGAGGTACAAATGCACTTTCCAAACCTGTCCAACACTCTAAACTCCTTGTTAGGCAAAAGCACATTGGCACTCTCTTCTGCCAGTTCTTTCTTAGTGGCTGCCACCATCAGAATGGCATGAAAGACAAGACTCTTACTCCAGTGTTTCCTGTCAGACCATGGGACCAGAAACCTATTAGGGAGTTTAAGAATGGGATGAATGGTATCCGGTTCCTTCCATGCCCTGTGGGAAACAAAATCAATGAGCTTGTCCACAGGAGGGGGGGTCACCTAGGACATAGATGGGCCCTCCCCAAAGGCCTCCAAGAAAACTGACTCCTCTGAAAAAGGAGGTTGGACAGACCACCACCTTTCTGCTTCTGGATCTCTAGAATGTCTCTGAATGAGATGTCATCAGGTGGGGATCGAGGGGATCCTTCTCCCTCATCACAGTCAGCGTCTTTAGTTAATGACTCCATCGGATGTGCCACCTTTTGCACTTCTTCTTCCAGGGGACTTCCTCCACAGGATACTTGGGGGGGAAGTATCAGAAGAAGGGGGCTCGTCCTGGGCAGGAAGATCCCGGAGACTGTTGAGGCAGGTTGGCTTGGGACAGAATGAGTAGGCTTAAGACCACAACCCAAAGGGGATACAAGGGTAGACTGCAGGATGTGAGCTGAAAGATGTTCATCGTGCATACAGCTGCAGTCATAACAGATGGGTTCTCCTACCATCAGGTGGGTCCTCGGTCGGCCGAATTCCAAAGTCTAGGTCCGGCGTCGGTTGTCGTCGCTTCTTCCCTGACGTCAGTGCGACAGAGGTATAAAAGAACGAGCTGACGCCATTTTCTTCAGTCTTTCTTGCCACGCGGTGCCCGAAGCAGAAGCAGTTCGCAAGTGCCGGTCGGCCAGCTCTTGAGATTACGAAAATTTGGAAACCGAAGTCTTCTTAAAAGCTAAGTACCCCGTCAGGGAAACTTTTCTTGCCTCAGACCGATGTCAGACAAAGTTAATAATTGTATTTCTTGTGGGAAGCAAATACCGCATAAGGATTTCCATTCCCTCTGTATACCTTGTTTAGGCCCAGACCACAACGTCTCAGTCTGTCGCTTTTCTGCTACATTCAACAAACGCACTATTAAGCGTCGGGCGGAGTTCGCCCAGCATTATCTTGGGAAAGCATTTAACTATACTATGTCGTCAGATATTCCGACTCCGGTTTTATCTAAAAAACGCAAAGACAAGGACCGACACATGAGGTCCACGGCCTCTACCAACACCACGCCAAAGCCGACTACACGTGGTCTGGTTCTCAGCGAGGCACCTACACAGCCCCTGACTACCGACGACACTTCTTTGACGGTGTCTCCTGTGCCCGAGGTCGCAGGCTCCTCGGCCCACACCCCGACTACAGATACCGAAGCTACTCTTGGCATTGAAACTCAGAATGTGGACAGGTCCACCTCCACTCAAGGTGTTTTCAGACCTTCCTCTTCTTTCTCCATCAAGGCTTTCACAAAGTCTAAAGCAAAGTTGCATTCTAAGAGACCTACTACACAGGGCCCATCTCCAGGCCCCATGCCTAAGAAACAGATGCTTAAAATGGCTGAAGATTTAATTACTCTTATCAGAGGTTTTCAGCCCCCTCCGGACAAAAGACCCAGAGTGGAGGAAGATTCCCCCTCCTCTGATCAGGGCTCCATTATTTCAGGACACTCTGATGATCAGTAACATTCTTACTCTCCTTTTGAAGACTCTGATGCGGAGGAGTCCATCCCTTCTGTCTCACCTCCAGAGGATTATTCATTTGGGGAAACTTTGCATACCTTAAGGGAACACTTTCACTGGGAAGGCCAAGATTATTCAGATTCAAAGAAAAGGCTCAGGGAATTTCTCTTGCTACCTCAGCACAGGCCTTTGGCTATACCTCCTGTCTTGGACATCCTAGATGATGTTTACTCGGAGGCTTGCCTTAACCTGGACTCTCTACCCCCAGCTCCAGTTAAGCCAGACAGGTACTACAGGGTTCCTGACTCACACCAATTTCTATACAAAAGCCATGCCGCTGACCCAGAAACCATCTCACAGGGCCCCAAGGGAGTTAAGGCCTCCATTGCTAAAAATCCATTACCTTCCGAGAGAGACTCCAGATCCTTAGAAAGGTGGGGAAAAAGGTATATACCTCGGCTACCTTATCCATGAGGGCCTTAAACTGTCAGTTTCATATGCTAAAATACCAACAGTTTTTGTTATCACAATTGAAAAGTAAAATGTCACAACCTGAACAACCAGACTTGAAGGAGTTGCAGGATTTGATGCATAGTGCAGAACAAGTGGGTAAGCATACCTTGCAATGTGGTTTTGATGCTCTAGAGGCCTTATGTAGAGCTGCTGTTACAGGATCAGTCATACGTAGACATGCCTGGCTTAAGGAACAAATCTTGCCTGATCATGTCAAAGCTAAACTACTAGATGCCCCTCTACAAAAGGATGTATTATTTGGTGCTAATGCTGAGGAGGTATTAAGGAAAATGGAGGAAAAGGCTAAATCAATGCAAACTGTGAAAGATTTTCTACAGGTACAACCCCCACATTTCAGTAGAAATTGGCCTTCCAAAAATTGGTCCTTTCCAGCCACGGACAGACCCCAGAGAGGTAGATACAGGCGCCCGAGGGGCAGAGGGCAATCCCAAGGATCGTTTAGAGGCAGACAATGGCAAGCTCCTACACAAAGAGGTGGTGAGGATACCTCGCAATCATTCAGAAAGCAAGCCCAATGACTTTCCCCTTTGCATGCCAAGCAGGATTCAAATGGCAGCACCCTTAGGAGGAAAACTGGCATTATTTTCAAAAAATTGGCATATTGTCACAAAGGACAAATGGATCCTGGACATTATAAACAGAGGCTACAGATTCAATTTTCACACCCTTCCAAAAATGAGAGGCATGCCAAATCTGCCACACAATCAAAGGGCAGAGGCACACAAATTACAGATCTTATAGACATGAAAGCTATTCAAGAGGTACCTACACACGAACAAGGTCAAGGTTTTTATTCCAGACTATTCCTGGTACCAAGGAAGGGAAAAGATTGGAGACCTATATTGGACCTATCCATCCTAAACACTTTTTTAATCGTACCAAAATTCAAGATGCTCACATTACAGCAGCTTCTTCCCATGCTGGGCAAGGAGTCTTGGCTGGTAACATTGGACCTCAAGGAGGCATACCTGCATGTCCCAGTCAGACAAAATTGCAGAAGATACCTCAGATTTCTTGCAGGTTCAACCCATTATCAATTCTCTGCATTGCCCTTTGGCTTATCTACTGCACCCAGAGTATTCACGAAATGCCTGGCATCAGTAATTGCCTACTGCAGACTTCAAGGGATACAGATATACCCATATTTGGACGACTGCCTGATACAAGCGGAAAGCAAGCACATTCTTCTGAAACATCTGGCTTTTGTGATAAGGTTGTTGAATTCTCTGGGATACACAGTCAACAAAAAGAAATCAAGACTAATACCCTCTCAGAAAATAATTTTCCTGGGTGCCAACTTGGACACAAACACCCAGATGGCCTACCTCACGGCAGAGAAGCAGGGGCAACTGACTCAATACTTCAAAGAACTAGCAAATTACACCAGGCTGACTGCAAGGAAAATCCAGCAGGCTCTGGGATTCATGGCATCTTGCATCTTACTAATCCCATGTGCAAAGCTGCATATGAGGAAACTTCAATGGTACCTGAAAAACCTATGGTCTCAACACAGCCACAGTTTGGAAACAATAATACCACTAATTCCATGTCTACAAAAGGAATTTCTGTGGTGGGCTCAAGCATGCCAAACAAATACAGGTCTCCCATTCAGCAAGCCTCAAACAAATCAAGTCATCACAACAGATGCCTCGGACTACGCCTGGGGGGCGCACATGGCAGATCGGTGCATTCAGGGCAAATGGTCCCAAAAAGAAAAGCACCTTCACATCAATCAAAAGGAAATGCTAGCAGTAACAAATGCTATTACAGCTTTCAAAGACCTTCTGCATCCAGGTCAACTATTGATAAGGACAGACAACACCACAGTAATGTGGTACATAAACAAACAGGGAGGAACCCACTCATACCACCTGTGCAGGGTGGCCATGTCACTTTGGAACATGGCCCTGGAATTACAAATCGAACTTCAAGCACAGTACTTGCCAGGCAAGGAAAACACGCTGGCAGACAATCTAAGCAGAAATATGACAGATCCACACGAATGGAGGTTGCATCCAAAAATTTTTACAGAAATAATCCAAGCATGGGGAAGGCCAGACATAGATCTCTTTGCCTCCCACAAAAATCACCAATTGACAAAATTCTGTTCAAGGATTTTCCATCCAAAGGCCTAGAGAGTGGACGCTCTCTCTTTCAGTTGGACAGCAATGACAGTTTATGCCTTCCCACCTCTTCCTCTGCTGCCCAAAGTTCTATTGAAAATCAGAGCAGACAGACCAAAGATGATTCTCATTGCTCCAGACTGGCCAAGACAACACTGGTACCCACTCCTGAGGAGCCTGACGCATTCCCCACCATGGCCCCTGCCTCTAATACCTATTCTCCTGACTCAGCACAGCTTCAAAACTCTTCACAGCCAGCTAAAAACTCTCAATCTAGCCGCATGGAAGATTCCTTAGCATCACAACAGACCCTACTCTCCAAGGAGGTGCAGGAAGTTATTTTGGAGGCTAGAAGGCCATCAACTAGAAAAGCTTACTCCACAAAATGGAAACGGTTTTGTGTCTGGAATGAGAAAAAGGGTCAGGATCCTGGAAAACTGAATGTACCTCATATACTACAGTACCTAGCTGAGCTGCTAAGCAGTGGACTTTCATTCTCCTCCATCAAAATCCATGCCTCAGCCATTTCTGCAGAATACAACACTGATCCACCCTTATTCTCTCACCCTCTCTTAAGACAGTTCCTCAGAGGGGCTAAGAATCTAAGACCCCCAAGGAAACAACCAATACCTGCTTGGGATCTCAACTTCATTCTGGAAAAACTGACCTTGCCTCCCTTTGAGCCAGATGCCTCATCAAATTTGCAATATTTATCCTGGAAAACAGCTTTCCTTCTGGCTATTACCTCAGCTCATAGAGTTTCAGAACTACAAGCTCTCACGGCTGTGCAGCCTTTTATCATCTTCCATCAGGACAGAGTTTCCTTACGAACCAACCCGTCCTTTATGCCTAAAGTGGTATCCAGGGTAGCTTTGAATCAGGCCATACACTTACCTACCTTTTATCCTAACCCTCAAAACAAAGGGGAAAGATTACTATATTCCTTGGACATCCACAGACAACTGCGTTATTATTTGGACAGAACAAAGCCTTTCAGAAAATCAGAACAGCTCTTTGTGTCCTATGCTGTAGGAGCTCTAGGAAAGCCAATTTCCAAACAGACAATCTCTAAATGGATAGCCCACTGCATACGCTTTTGCTATTCTTTTCATGGCAAAACTGTACCTACAGGCATCAGATCTCACTCCACAAGGGCCACAGCTACCTCCGCAGCTTTCCTCAGAGGTATTCCTACCAAAGATATTTTGGAAGCAGCCACTTGGAGTTCTGTGCATACCTTCTCTAAGCACTACCACCTACCATTATACTCCAAAACTAGAGCAGGCTTTGCCACTGCAGTCTTGCAGGGCATCCTGGCTCCTCCTAGTTCCACCTAGTGCCTACCACCCCTTTCTTAGCTTTGGGATTCTACCCATCTGTTATGACTGCAGCTGTATGCACGATGAACATAGTACAGTTTTGTACCTACCATAAATGTAGATGTTCGAGTGCTAATACAGCTGCAGTCCAGGTTTCCCTCCCTCCTTCCCCTCTTGGGACAGGCCTATTGGCTAACACCTCCACATACATCCTGATTGGGGTATTCTTTTATGGTGTATTTGCTTGCAACTACTGTATTTTGATTATATTGCTTTGCTTTATTATATAAATTTATGTATTGCCTTCCTTCTGGGGGCACCTGACCTCTGGGGCAAGAAAAACTGAAGAAAATGGCGTCGGCTGGTTCTTTTATACCCCTGTTGCACTGACGTCAGGGAAGAAGTGACGACAACTGACGCCGGACCTAGACTTTGGAATTCGGCCGACCGAGGACCCGCCTGACGGCAGGAGAACCCATCTGTTATGACTGCAGCTGTATTAGCACTCGAACATCTACATTTATGGTAGGTACAAAACTGTACTTTCTCCACTATGGGAGAATACACTTTTCACGACCTGGAAAGTTGATGAACCTGGAGAAATCCTCTCCACCTCCCTCAGAGCCAAGGCAAAGAAGAGAAAATGACCAGGACTCACCCTAGATTCGTGGCCTGCAGAGGGAACTGGACCTGCACAGCAGAGGGCCAAAGCACCCAGGGGAAGGGACAGATCGATGTCTCAGCTCCGAGATCCACTCTGATCTGAAGGGATAGGCACAGGGCTGATCAGGGACATCACCGCAGTTGAGGAAGGGGGTTTCCTTGGTACAAAAGCCAACACTCTCTGGAGTCCTGAAACCTGAAACTCTAAAGCTAAGGTTCAGATCGGAAAAGGAGTTCTGATGGTATGAGCCAGATAGCTCACTGATCCATTAGAGGATGGAGCCAACACTACCCCCATCTGGATGTAGGCCTTGAGGAACTTTCTCATCATACTGTCCATGTCTCCCTCAGACCAGCTTCTGGAGGATCTAGAAGAACCTGACGAAGGAAGTCTGGAATGCTTTGACTTAGAAGAAAATGGCAGATGAAGGTGATTTTCCTATATGGCTTGGGGACTTGCTTCAAGCTTTCAGGTCCACAGCCCTAGGATCCAACTCCAGAGCTGAAAAAGAAGGTGGTGACACTGTAATTACCTCTGTCAGATCAGATGAGGCCTTTGGATCTGATAAGGAGGTAGTTTTCTTTGGATCCGTAGAGGTCAGATTGAAAAATTTCTTTGACTTAGATTTTGGCTTCAAGGAATTTCTCAGGGAAGCAGAGAGAGATCTCTTCTTAGCCTCCTTAGAAGAAGAGGAAGAAGCTATGGAGGGGATCTGAGCCTCAGAAGCTAACAAAGGAAGTAGACCCCTTAAAATAAGTTTGTTGTGCCTGTCCATGATAGCACATGGGTTAAAAGATATACAAACTTCACAGGAAGCCTTAAGGTCGTCAGCACCTAAACAGCAGATGCACTCCTTCTGGGGATCTTGTTTGGAGATCTTGTGCCCACAACAAGTCCATCGCTTGAAACCCAGAGAGGGTTTGTAAGACATAACTCCCGCCAGTCAGGAAAAACAAGGTGTATAAAGCTGGCCCTAAATTCCACCAAAACGCGCACACACACACACACACACACACACACACACACACACATACACACACACCTGGGAAAGGCTGGCACAGGCTTACTAGCTATGCCCCCTTCTGCCCAGACTATAATGTAGTTTTCACTGCCACCAGCCACTACTTATTAGCTACTTTAAGACATTTAGCAAAGGGTGGCCAATTTTACTGTGTAATGTTACTATTAATCCAAATAGTAGTTTGACCAAGAGCAAGGCTATTGGACTGGCCTGCACAGTGTCACCAGATAGATATTCAAGTACTCTAAGAGCTTAAATATGTCTTAGAAATATCAGCCACAATGAAAGGTTTAAATAAATTTAATGATAAATAATAAAAGAACAAGAAAATACTCAGTAAACAATCGCAGTTAGTTCAGAGTTCAAAATAACAGGAAATATTTAAAATAACATTGTTGGACAGTCTCCAATAAATAAAGAAAACATCTAAGCTATTCTTGAAAATACGACAAAAAGGCCAGTAAAAAATATAGGAGTACATCAGTAGGGAAATAACAACTCTGAGTTTAAGAATAAACATAATTTGTTATATAAAGAAAGAATTTATATTTTAAAACACAATACTTTTAAGTCCTTGTGGACTTAATACTGAATGCTCATGGAAACTTTTGACATAATTGTTTTCTAAGTATAATAGAAATACAGTATTTAATGTTTTAGATATTAATTAATTAGTTAAGTGTTTTATAACTGATAGTTAACGTTTGTATAAAATGGCACTGTTTTTTCCTTACTGATGTACTCCTAGAAGGCATTTCTTGCCAAAGCACTAGAGACCTGAGACGTTCTTGTTAATAAAGTGCAAGCTGGTGATTTTTATATTTTTTACTGGCCTTTTTGTTGTATTTTCATACTTTTGGGACTTTCTTGTTGTATTTCTATCTAATCTATACTTCACTATTTTCCTAACTGTATCCAAGGGAAATTACTGTACCCTAGTTAACTTACTTCCAGAGCCAGGTAAGTATGTGGTGAGTAGGTCCTCCAGCTGATGCTGTCATGTCAAAGACAAAATATAAAATGCACAGTCTCTCTCTCAGAGAGTTCTTAAATTAATATCTCAAATATTGCTGCTGGGATACTTTCAGGATGACATCACTTCTTGTCATCTGACTATCCCAGGTGAAAACCCCCACTGCAGCTGGTTGCATTTATCATCTCTCTGTGAAAACACATAGACCTTACATATTTTGGCAAATGGTGGAAGTCGTAAAATAATTTAAATTCCTCCACATTTAAAGGCAATACAAAAAACTAATAGTTCTAGATATTATGTCTATTGTTGCACTGAAACTGAAAGACAATACCTCTTTTATTATGTGGTTATAAATTAATTTAAGTTTTCAGCTATTCTTCTGACTGTGATCTCTGTGTGGTCTTAAGAGAAATTGCACTTTACTGTGTGTCTACTTGTCATCTTCCCAGTGTGTACGTCCCCCACTGTTGCCAGTTTTTAGGATTGAGGCTTCTTGATTACTGGGCCAATGGTGGGGCATCACAGTAATCTGAAAAGTACAATGCAGCAATAGATTCATAGATTAGTACTAAGCTAACTGCCCTTGCGAGCCATTTTAAGCTTAGCCAATTATCCCTTGTGAAACTCAAACCCTGCACCTTGTGTTTGTAAGGCAAACACCTTAACCATTAGGCCACCCTCCATTGTCAACAATGTTACCTACAATGAAGTTGAAGAGATAGTGAACTTATAGTGGCCAATAAATTTAGCTCTAACTTTATAGGTTCATAGGTAGGTACTAGGCTATCTGCCCAAAGGCATTTATAAGCCAAGCCAGAATGTGTTGGCTTTCGCTACCCCCTTAGATTAGTTCCCTGTGCCTCTGTCCAACAGAGCCATTGAAGTGATCCCCGGGGTAAACTTCTTGTTTCCCATCCACTCGTCAAGATTTCTCTTGAAGAGTGTTAGTGAGGAGCTCTGCCTAATGTAGACTGGAATCTTGTTCCAGAGCATGGGAAGTCTCTGGGACAGGAATCTATCATTCCAGCACGTCCTATTTATTGTTGTGGTGAGGTTTAAATCCCTAAACCGTGTGGCTTGAGGGGATATGGTTTTCTTTAGGTGGAGTATGTCCATCAATTCTGGGTTGGAGGATGGCCTTGTATGTCAGGCAGAGATCACTTCTGAGTAGGCGGTATGCAACCGAGTACAGCTGGAATTTCTTCAGTCGAGCTGCATAGGGCATCTGTTTGAGGCCAGTGATCATCTTGGTGAGGTACTTCTGTGGTCTTTCCAGCTGTTACAGGTGTCTTGTATGGTACATCCCAAATGGGGCATTGTAGTCTATGATGTGTCTGATGAGTGATGAGTAGAGTGGCACAATGACCTCTTTTGATCTGGATGCAAACCCTTTTGTGATTAGGTGGGCCACATAGAAGGATTTTCTAACCACTTTGGCAATGTGATTATCAAAGGAGAGATTACTATCTACTTGGGTCCCCAGATCCCTTATTACATCTTCTGTAATTAAGGGGCTACCACCTATGTGGTAGTTTGTGGTTACTTTGTTTTTTCCAAAGGGGATGACTATGCACTTTTTGGCATTTAGCTTGAGGCCATGGTTTTGACACCAGGTATCTGTTTCAGTGAGACCCTTTTGGAGGATGTCTGTGTCAGCCGGAGAGTCAATTATAGCCCCTAGTTTGCAGTCATCTGCGAACTTGGCCAGCCATAGTCCTCCTGTGCTTGCCTGTACCTCTGAGAACTATATGCTCAACAGGAGGGGTCCTAGGACTGAGCTCTGGGGAGCACCACTTGTAACCAGTTTAGAGTCAGAACTAGCTCTCACAACTCTTAACATGTGGGTTCTGTCCATGAGCCAGTTGGTAACCCATCTCGTGACGTAGGGGTTTATTTTCAGGCTGGTGAGCTTGTCTATAATACCAGAATGGGGAATGGTGTTGAAGGCCTTTGCGAGGTCTAGGTAGACTGTGTGGACCACCTTTCCCTCATCTATAGCCTTGGTAACTGTCTCAAAGAAGTCCATCAGGTTTAGGAGGCATGATCTGCCCTTAACAAAGCCGAACTGGGTAGGGTCCAGTGTTTGGAGGTTCCCAATGTCTCTGTTAATGAGATCCATGATGATGCACTCCATAGCCTTGCAGACCAAGTTAGTCAGGCTTATAGGGCGATAGTTCCTGGTGTCTGTTGTGGCTCCACCTTTGTTGAGCGGAATAACTGTTGCTGTGCGCCACTCTATGGGCATGTAGCCTGTGGAAAGGCTGAGTTTGAACAGTGTGTTTAGGTGAGGGGTTAGTTCATCTTTGAGCTCATGTAGGACACAGCCTGGGACACTGTCCTGTCCCATTGATGCTGTGTTTTTGGCTTTGGAGAGGACTGTTTTAACCTGAGTGTCTGTGATTTCAGGGGTACTACATTCTTCTGGTGTGGTTATGGGCCCTTTTGGGGGTGAGGGGGGTGAAGTTTGCACTGAATCTGTCTGCCAGGATGTTGGTGATATCAGTTGGTTCAGTGTATTTTGTGCCATTCTGCACTAACTCCGAGCAGATATGAGAATTGCCACTTAGATTCTTGACATAGCTAAAGAATGCCTTGTGGTTATCTTTGGAGTCCTTGGCAATTTTTCTTTCGAAGCTCACCTTGGATGATTTTATGAGGGATTGTATTTCTTACTGATAATGATCAAGGATGTCTTCCCTTCTTGGGATTTTACTCTTTTTTGTACTAGTTTCCTCCTTCTATTGTATAGCTTGTTTATGGCAGGGGTCCACCAGACTGTTTTCCTTTTCTTGGAGGAGTGAGTCTTGGTTTTGCTTGGGATAGCACAATCCATGCATTCTTGTAGGTGTCCGTAGAGTGCATTAGTAAAGGGTTTTGCAGCTTGGGCAGCATTATCCTTTAGCATGGGGACTTTGAAACTATCCATCTCGGTCTTAAGTAACGTGAAGTTTGCTTTTGAAAAGTTTTTCATGGTGGTTTCTTTGACCGGGGGTGGTGGGGGAATGTGGATATCCAGAGTGATTAGTTTATGGTTAGCTCTAACCAGTGAGGGGTTGTCCTCCGGTGTGGAACACCAGTCGCCCATGTTGGTGATGACCAGGTCCAGTATGTTGTCACCTCTGGTGGGGGTGTTGACCAGTTGATCCATGGCATTTGAGTTTATAAATTCTAGGAAATATTGGGCAAGGAAGTTAGTACTTGGGTAGTTCTCCCAGTTAATGTTTGGGTAGTTGAAATCACCCAATATCAGGGTGTTTGGTAGGACTTTTATGTTTCCCAGTGTTTCCAGAAATGCAGTATGGGGGTCCTGGTACATGGTGGGTGATCTGTAGCAAGCTACAATTTGAATTGCAGTTTTGCCCATTGTTACTTGCACATGGATGATCTGTGAAGCATCGTGCTGTGCCACTAACCTGGAGGTGTGGGTATCCTTGATGAATATGGATACACCCCTACCTTTTGTATTTCGGTCTGGGTTTTGTGGCCAAAATGTATGGTATGAGTTGTAGCCTGGGGTGCTCACTATAGCCTTAAACCAGGTTTCTGTTGCTGCAGATATATCAATTTTCTCCATACTGAGGAGTGCCTCGAGTGCATGCATTTTGAGGTTTAGACTTCTGGCACTGAGTAGCATTACCCTCAATTTTTTGTTATTTGTGCTATCTATGGCGGTGGGTAAAGGTACTGTGGGGGTGACAAGAGCCTTGGCCAGTATTCGAATGCCTAAGGGTGACAGGTGCAAGCCATCTCTAGTGAAGCAGCGTGGCTTGTCGAGCATGTCATCCCAGGCTGACAGACACTGGATCCCCTTTGAATGACACCAGAAGCTTAGCCAATTGTTGAAGTTGATAATTTTGTCTTTATACTGTGGTATCATTCTTGGTGAGGGCAGGATGCTACTCAGGGTCAGGGTCATACTGGTCTGGGCTACATGATCAGAGAGCTCTTCTTGTCTCTTTTCATGTAGTCCAGGGAGGTACAGCTCAGGTCATTCACACCAACATGGACAATGACAGAGTTGTATTTGTACTTGTTTTGGAGTGACCTGAGAGCTTGTGTTATGTAGCGGATCTTGGCACCTGACAGGCAGCTAACAGTAATCTTCTCCTTGTTCAGTCTAGTGAGTGGGATGTCAGTGTACCTGACTATAGAGTCACCTAGTGTGTTGGGTATGTTATTTTGCCTTAAGGGCTGTGAATGCATGGCACACTGGTTTTGTGAAGTATGTGTTTCATGGTTTGTGTTGGGGGGGGTGGAGGTTGCTTGGATGTCTGCTTTGGAGGTCTCTGTTGCTTTTGCAGATTTTTATTTAGAGCCTCGGAGTATGTTTTTGTGTATTTATATATGTTGTTTGCCGGTGCTGGTTTCATAGGTCTATGTGAGACTGGTGGTGTGATGCAAGTAATTCCCTTCTCCTCTTGACTGTCTGGTCCAATCTTGGGTTGAGAGAGCTTAGCCTCCAGTTTGGCTACATAATTGCATCTCTCGCATGTATTAATGTTTGGTGGTATGAGGAGAGGGTTGTCTGTGTACATGAGGCAGTTGTGACATTGCCTCAAAATGCCCAGATTCACCAGTTGGACCAGACAGTACACCTGAAACTGCCCTTTGGACATGCCTGAATAAGTACAGTGAACTGTCTTACTGATTGGCTGGTAAAGTCAAATAGAGAGCCTTGTCCTTCTCTACAGTATAGGGAGGGTCTAGTGCTAAGGTTTATTAGTGCTTGCTATGAGTTTTGAGCAAGTGCTGGGCTGAGAAGTGAATGGTTTGAGTGCTTAAGTTGAAAGTTTGTCTAGTTCCAAGGGAAAAATTGAAGAGTAGACTTTGTGGAGCCGGGAATAGTAATACCCTAGCTAACCGGTGCTGCCTGGCACACAAAACTGCTCAAATGCGGGTTTTATAGCAGGGAAATGAAAGAGATAGAAATTAGCCCAAAATGGCCAATAAACTACTCATTTCTGGGCTGAAGCCACTCCTCCAGGGACAGATAGCTATTGAAATGTAAGCATGCATGTATGTAAGCTCTGTCTATTAACTAGTTTGTTCGTATTTAAAGATGCTGCTATCCATCCTGATGTGTTTGTATGTATTAAAGCATCAGAACAAAACCCCAAGCCTTCTTGTTTTATGTATTAGAGATGAGTGAGTGACAGTAAGGTATCTGTGTGGGCATTCCTCTTGTTGCATGTGTCTGGACAGACACACCAAAAAGGGCATTATATTCAATGATTGGACAAATGATGTCCCTCAAGATATGCTTGAAACTGGCTTGATTATGGCTATCACACACGCAATCAAGTCTAAAACTGCTATCAAAAGCTAAAAATACTGCATTGATGGGTCCTGACAATATTTCTGGATTCATTGTAAATAGCATGAACCACAACTTAGCCACACTTCTAACAATACAGTTCAATCTTGGCCTCCATACCAGTTTTGTACCAAGTGAATTGAGAACAGCCACAGTCATTACCCTGCATAAGGGAGAAAATTCTACAGACCAAGGCAATTACAGACCCATATGTCTGACCAGCTTCATATTCAAAGCCTTGGAAATACTTATCATGGAACTAATCAGTCAGGACACAGGGAACCTCCAAACACTGGACCTGTGTCAGTTTGGATTCATTAAGGTCACGTCATGTTTACTCAGCCTGATGGATTTTCTTGAAAAGGTCACAAAAGCAATGGATGAAGGCAAAATGGCACACACATTGCATACCTCAACCGGGCCAAAGCTTTTGGCACAGTTCCCCATTCAGGCATAGTAGAAAAGTTATATAAACTGGGAATAAACCTCCATGTCACCACTTGATTGACAACTGGCTTACAGATAGGACACTGGAAATCAAAATAAGGGAAGATTTCTCCACAAAGAGGCCAGTCACCAGTGGAGTCCCCCAGGGTTCTGTGCTGGACCCATTCCTGCTTAGCATCTACTTTTTTGAAGTAAAAGCCAAAACCAAAGGCCTCTGGCTGACTAAGTCTGCAGGTGCCTGCAAGCTAGGAGGAGTTATTGAATCCACAAATGACTTCGCTATCATGCAGGAAGGTTTGTCCAAAATAAATAACTGGTTTGAAAATCATGGACTGAATATAAATGCCAAAAAATGCATTATTGTATCCTTTGGGAAGTCATCTACCCCAGGGAGCTACCACATTAACAATACAGTCCTAAGAGTTGACCCAGTTGCTTGAGATTTGAGAACTTATGTGGATAGTGACATTACTTTTGAATAACATTAAAACTTGCTGTAAGAAAGTCCTTCTATATTACACAGTTTATAAACAAAGGGATTGTATCTAGATTTAGGAGTGTCATTGTCCCCCATTACTCATTCCTCATTTGTCCAGTCATTGAATATAATGCCCTTTTTGGTGTGTCTGTCCAGACACATGCAACAATAGGAATGCCCACACAGATACCTTACTGTCACTCTTTCATCTCTAACACATAAAACAAGAAGGCTGGTGTTTTGTTAATACATACAAACACATCAGGATGGATAGCAGCATCTTCAAATATTAGCAAACTAGTTAACAGACAGAGCTTGCATACATATATGCTTACATCTCAACAGCTAACTACAAAATGGCAGCCTGACTTGCACATGCTCAGGTGTTTATACACTTGTGCAAGCCCTTGGATAGCTTCTTAAACATACATACACATATTGATCTACACTTACTAAAAGGATACAAGGCCTAAACAACATGTCCTACATGGACTGACTCAAATCCCTGTCAATCTACTTGGTATCTTAGCGACTACTAAGAGGGGACCTGTGTCTGGCATACAACGCATCCTCAGACCCAATATTGATGGATTTACTGCACATCAGGAAGTCAAATAGCATCAGAAATACTTAGGGATCTAAACCTCTTCTGCAATATCAACAGAGTGGTTTGGAAGGACAGGTATATGTTGCAGAGGATACCGCTGCTCTGGAAGACACTCTCCATCCACAGAGGTATATCTCACAGAGGATACCTCTGCTCTGGAACAGACTCCCCATCCACATTAAACAAAGTTCATCCCTGTCCATATTCACGTGCAATTTGGATCTATGAATGGGAAACAGAAAATGTATCCCAGGACTGCCCCCTGTGCAATTAATGGACAGATGCAGCTCTTAAATGCTTTATCCCATGCATGGGTCTCTTCAAATTATCTGTGGTATAATCCCAGTTATTCTTATTAGGGGTCATATAGAATTGTTGACCAAATGATGGGTAAGGGCAGTCTCTAACCAAATGAGATTAATGATGAGGTTAATTTATGCATAAAAAGGAAATTTCCTAGACTTAAAATGGCCTGCATGTTTTTTAGTACTTACCTGTGAACCTATGAAACAAACTGCCACAACAAGCAGTATTTTCAGATTCTTTAGGAAGTTTTAAAGTAAGTGTGGAAATCTTATGTTCAATATGTTAGATTCCTCATTCCTTCAACACAAGCTAATCTAGAATACAGGTGAACCCATGAACCCCTAAAAGTGAAGCACAAAAAACTGCACCCCCCAAAATATTATTTGCTGATAAAAGTATCTCAATGATTAAGTATTTTTTTGCATATTCAGATTCCCTTTTCCAAGTCACGCCTCCTATTTTTTTAACTTTGTTATAAAATATTAAGAATCATTAAAAACAACTTTCTGATATGTTTGTTTCAAAGCAATAATGTATGATAACAGAAAATGTTTTACTGAGCCCTAGACTTTCCTAGATTTGTTATGATATGATACTGTGCTGTTATTTTTTAGTATAGGATTCTAGGTACATCACATATCTAAAGTTTGTAACTTAAACCTTAAAGAAGACTTTTTAGTATTTGATGTGGTTCTCTGTTTCTTAGGACCAGTACTGTAACATTCATTGAAGATACTGTCATAAATCTAGCCTGTGGCTGAGAAATCAATGCTATTCTTCTTTCTTTCTTATTTCTTCTTTCTTGTTATCGAGTAATTATAGAACAGCATGTAACCGTACAGTTTAACTGTTTTTTCTTACCCTCCTGAAGCATCAGTTTTACAGTACAATAAACCAAGATAAACTGAGGCAATTGTTTTACTTTCATCCAGGGCAGTACCAGGTAATATAATCCTGGGTACAGGGTACAAGTGACCAATCAGTTTTGGACATTTTTTTTGTCAAGTGCATAGGTAAGAAATAATTCATGAGAGTGTGAACAATCCCGGGGGAGGGGGTTGTTTTGATTCAGGCTTTGTTCACATTTCAGGTTTGCCTTTCTGAGCATGCTCACCTTTGGCTGAGGGGGGTTGGGGGAAGATAGACTACAGGGAGTTTCAAAGGTGTTAGCCAAATTCCATCTCAAATTGCAGTTGTATTGACAACAGCTCTCATTGTGAGACATTCATTAGTTTAATCTGTGCATTTTACCCATTAAGAAAAGCAGCCTTTCAGGAATTTTATGACTGGACTGTTGCTGCTACTGTACAAAGCACATCAGTAATACAAGGCTTTTAGAACATTAGTAAACTGATTTTTTTTTTGTTTCTTTCATTTCATATTTTATTCTGTGGTGACTGTGAATGCTTGCCAACTACAACAATTTTATGATATGGCTTCTACCTATAGAAAGCATCTGAGTGAGGCAAACAGTAGTGGAAACCACATTTCTCTTTCTTTCATTTCATGTTTTACTGTGTTCTGATTTTTGAATACTAGCCTGGTGTAGTGCTTTCTGACCTGCTAGTAATTCTGTAGATAGCAAGTGTGTGACAAGACGGTTGGAGCATTAGTAGACACACTATTCTGTTCCTTTTTCAGCTTCTAATTTGATAAGTGCTGATTTCTAAATACTACTAGACAAATGCACTATTTTTTAAGAGCAGGCTGTTTGTACATCTGCAGAAGCATGAGTGATGCAAAGTCTAAAAGTTAGTATACACTCATCTTTTCCTTTCACTTCAAAATTTTTTTGCTGATTTTAACTACTAGCCAAATGCATTTCCTAGTGTACATGCTACATCTTAGTGAGTTACTGCATTGTATTATGTTTTCAACACTTCTTCCTCTTTTAACCTTATATTATGAATATGTTTCTAGTTCAACTGTTACTATATATAAACAAATAACTGAAATGATACTGTACAGCTTTTGGCATCATTTTAACAGTTGGCAGTACCTAACGAATGTCTGATTCCTGGTTATGGTTGCCACCCGTCCCGTTGTCAGCGGGACACTCACAGGTTGAGCTTTCTCATCCCGCTTCCTGCATTCACCAACAGTGGGACTTTAAAAGTCCTGTTTTCCCCTTTTCGCGCTCGCGAATTGCCGTTGCCGTGGAAAAGCCGAAAATACTTCCGTTTTTTCCACGGCAATGCGGCTACGTCACCAACCTGGACCTGCAGTTAGAGGGATTCCCTGCTAGGTCCGGGTGGTGTAATTTAGACAGTAATTGGCTGCAGGGATTGGAGGGGGCAGGGATTTACCTTGAAGAGGCCAATAAAGGTCGCAGCTGTAGAGCAGTTTGTTTTAGTGCTCTACAGCTGCAAAGGAAAAAATATCTGAAAATTCTGCCAGCCAGCCAGCAAGCAAGCAAGCAAGCAAGCAAAGAAGCCAGCCAGCCAGCAAGCAAGCAAGCAAGCAAAGAAGCCAGCCAGCCAGCCAGCCAGCCAACTAAGAAGCCAGCCAACTAAGAAGCCAGCCAGCAAAGAAGCCTGGCAGCCAGCCCAGCCACTTGAGCAGACAGAGCCAGTCATCCAACTAGCCATTCCAGCAGGAAGGAAGCAAGTTAGCCCAGCAAAAACTGTGATAGTGGTAAGTACATAACATAGTATTTTGTGGCTTTAGTTATTTAAAATGGGAATATTGTGCTTTATTTAAGTTTTTAATGTTTAGAGGTAGAAGGGATGTAGTATGCAGTATTTACATCTATGCAGTGGTTATTTTGAGATTTTTCAGTAGTTTAAAATGGGAATATATTGTGGTTTAATTTTTTAATGTTTAGCGGTAGATGGGGGTGCAGTACACAATATTTAAATATGTGCAGTGGTTATTTTGAGATTTTTGAGGAGTAGTTTTTAAAGGTATAAAACCTGTATGTATATGTAATTGTTATTGTTCCTGGGGGTATGATTTGGAAGCATTACTTTTAAAAGGCTGAACTGTGTGTATAGAAGCTGTTTATTTCTGGTGGGGGGGCAGTGAAATATAAATTTAGTGTGATGTATTTCTATTGTCGTAGCTTTTTCTGGGTATTTTCTGTTTGCAGATAGAAAATGTTTGAGCCTAGTTTGCACTTTTTTGTGTGGAAATGTGTGCAATTTAATGCTGTTTTCAGGAAGTTGGGATATACTGTTTGGGCAATTTTTCCTGTTAGTTCTTGCAAGTCAATGTGTATGTGGTATAAGACTACCTTTTGAGGGGGAATGTTAACAGTTAATTAGTGCATTTATTATTCTAGTAGGTACATGTTGCCAACTAGCTGAAGCTGTTACAAGATTTTCATTTATACTTGTAAATGTGTGCATTTAATTATTTATGCATTTTTAATAAGGTAAAAATGTCCTGCTTTGCTTGTAATGTGGATATGGGTGTGCTGCTTTTACTTGGGCCTGTTTATTGCATTGCTGTGCTGGGTAAATTACTCTTAATTGATATGTTTTGAGGTAAAAGGAGCCCATGGAGTCTGCTGTACATTGTAATTTATTTTACTTCTCTTGCAAAAAGTATTTTTAAAAGGTAAAATGTTTACGGACTTTTTTTCCTGTTTATTTATTTTTTTTTGTGGATGCATGCTCCAAGGTTAATGCAGTGTATTTGAGATTGTGCTAAACCATGTCATTGTTACAGGCAAGTTTGCTTTTATAAGTAGCAAAGTTTGTATTTTGTGTTTTAGTGCTGTCTTCAATAACCTTACAATGTACTGTTTTCATTATAATCCGATTACGACCAGTGCTGCTGTTGGGCATGTTCATTAATAGATCATTACGGTAAATTAGTGCCATACATTTCTTTTAACTGCTGTGGTCAAAAGCTAAATCAGGTCTATGGTATCCACTGTGCATTCTCATTCATTTTAGTGTTTTTTTGGTTCAGTGAATGTGGTTAACTTTTTTTTTTTTCTTGAGGGGTGGGGTGAGGTGGGCATGTTCGGTGGTAAAAATGCATTTCATTTTCTACAAGCTGTGTTAATGTTAGTTTTCAATGGCCAAAATGCCCCCCTCATTTACTATTTGACCTTTTTCAAGCTGTTTGTAATAACTCTTTTCTGCTCCATTCCTCAGTTCTTTCACATGCCAATGTTTTTCGAGCCAGTTCTTTTGAGTGCCAGTGTTTTTCAAGGGCCACTGTTAAGCCATTTTTTCGCATACCAATGTTTTTCAAGCCAGTTCTTTTGCGTGCCAATGTTTTTTTAAGCCAGTTCTTTTGCGTGCCAGTGTTTTTCGAGCCAGTCCTTTTTCGAACCAGTTCTTTTGCGTGCCAGTGTTTTTTGAGCCAGTTCTTTTGCGTGCCAATGTTTTTCGAGCCAGTCCTTTTGCGTGCCAGTGTTTTTCGAGCCAGTTCTTTTGCATGCCAATGTTTTTCGAGCCAGTTCTTTTGCGTGTCAATGTTTTTCGAGCCAGTTCTTTTGCATGCCACTGTTTTTTGAGACAGTTCTTTTGCATGCCAATGTTTTTCGAGCCAGTTCTTTTGCGCGCCAATGTTTTTCGAGCCAGTTCTTTCGTGTGCCAATGTTTTTCAAGCCAGTTCATTTGTGCTGTGCAGCAGTATGTTACTGCACCCTACTACACAGTCTTGGTAAATATGTTGCATATCAGGTAAGTACAGATTCAAGCATGAAGAGAGCAGCAGTTTCATCACAGTCAACCAGCAGCAAGAGAATGTGCAAGTGGCAGGATGTTTGGAAAACAGAATTCGACTGGATCGAGAGATGCAGTGATGTCAAAGCGTTCTGCAGGTACAGTAAGAGAGAATTTCTAGTGACCCACGGTGGAAGAAACTATGTCGCATGACATGAGGCAACTGAACAACATAAGACTGCTATTCTTCAAGCTAAATCCACTCACCTGATGTCAAAGTGGGCAAGGAACGCAAACCTTGAGGGACCAAAACTTAGGATCACTGCAGCAGAAGCCTCTGAAGTGTTCCATGCTGTTAAGCACAATATTTCCTATAACAGCTTGGACTGTGCAGTAAAGTTGGCCAGCCAGTTGTGCAGTGACTCGGACACTGCAAAGAAACTATCTTGTGGAAGAACCAAGGCTGAAGCCATAGTCGAAAATGTTTTGGGACTGCACTCATTGGAATGCCTCCTGCATGACCTTCAAAAACAGGCACTTCATTTGCAATTTCATCAGATGCTTCCAACAAGGGGAACATAAAATTATTTCCAGTTGTTGTGAGGTATTTTTCTAAAGGGGAGGTGAATGGCCTTTTGGACTTCTATGAAGACCCTGATGAATCTGCACAGGCTATTTCACAGCAAATTTCCAACATTATGGAAAAGCACTCCTTGCTCTGGAACAGCATTTCAGCTTATGGGGCTGATAATGCCAGTGTGAACTATGGGAAGAAATCTGGTGTGTATACCAGATTAAAAGAAAAGTGCCCATCACTCCAGAAGGCTAACTGTGTTGCCCACATCATTCACAATACAGCCAAAAAAGCTGCAGCACAACTACCGTACGATGTGGAAGTATTTGTAAAGAAACTTTTCAGCCACTTCTCAGGTTCTGCCACAAGGACCAGAGACTTGAAAGACTTCTTTGAGTTTTGTGGCATGGAATTTGAGAGTCTGTTAAGACATGTGCCAACAAGGTGGCTGTCACTACTCCCAGCCATTGAAAGAGTAGTGAAAAATATCCCAGTGCTCCAGCCCTATTTCCTCTCTCAGGGAGAAGAGGAGACCCCTCGGGAGATATGGCAGTACTTTTCAGCTAATGAACATGGTGAGAATGAATGTCCTATGCTGCCCCAGTACTATTTGCACTTTCTCTGTGCTGTTCTTGTTGATTTTAATGAACATATAAGTACATTAGAAAAATCAGCACTTACTGCCATGGAAACTTTTTGTGTAATGGTCTCTTTGAAGCAAAAACTGCAGGCAAGAGCTGAAGGTCCTTTCTTTGGAGGGAAACTTAGGGCACTTATGAGCACATTAGATAGCACTTCTGCTAACAAACTTAAGAGACTTCATTGTGTTCTTGGAGACAGCAGTGAAATACCTGGAACAGTGGTTTGATTATACTGAAAGCAACTACTTGTTTACACTATCTAAATTATCTCTAAATGAGCCCTTTGTTTTCAGTGACTTACTTAATGTGACTACTGCCCTGAGTCTGCAGGATGTAGATGAAGATTATCTTTTTAGGGACTACTTGGCAATTAGACCCTTTCTGGAACAGTTATGTAACGCAAGTTTGACCCCAGGAGAGAAGTGGCTGAAGCTTTTCAAAGAAGGACCTGAACTGACTACACTATATCCGGTAATTGCTAGGGTTTTATCTATACCGACCTCAAACGCATTTGCAGAAAGAGTTTTTTCTTTGGTGAAAGGTAAATGGACAGATGTTCGAAACCGATGTAGTGTGGACTTGTTAAAAGCCGAACTAATGATTTCTGTAAACTACCGGATGAAATGTTGTGACTTTTACTCAAATATTATTTCAAATCGGGCCCTTCTTCAAGCCATAAAATCAAATTCAAAATACACTTTAAAAAAAAAAGTGATTTAGTGTACTAGTGTGCAGTATAAAGTACTAGGGTGCAGTTTGTAATTTTGTGTTTGTTTAGCGTTAAATTTGCTAGTGTGCAGTATGTAGTACTAGGGTACAGTATGTAGTTTTGTGTTTTTTTCTTTGCTTTAGCTTTAATTGATAATAAAAAGTCTTAATTTTATACTTGGCTTGTATGTGGTATGTAGAAAGTATTTTTTCTGAATAGTCATGGTTGGTTTATGAATTTGTTTAACTTTTTAAATAAACAAGGGTCTGTTTAATGAGTAGTGAGTTTTTTTATTCCTTTAAAGTTTATTTACTGTTACAACTGAGTAATGTGTTTTTGCAGTAATAGTTCACTTCATTTAAATGGTTTGAGTTTTCAGTATGCTGTAATGTCACAATGTTGTATCCATAACTGTAATACTGCATCTCCTTTAACACCTCTGGTGATGTTGTGGTGGGGTGTGTGGTCAGTGTCATATTGGCCACACCCCCTGTCCTATTGTTCACACCCCCATGTCCCACTTTGGCCTTGTTAAAAGGTGGCAACCCATCCTGGTCTGACAATGATTAGTCCTACATGGTAACATTTAAACTGTTTTTCTAGTCCAACTTACTTCCATGATAGCATACCTCTCAACCTTTTAGCACAAACAAATCTAGATAAAGCCTAAGATAATAAGGAACAAATGCCCAAAATAGAGACCAATTTTAAATACTGCTCTTATAGGTTCATAGGTTCATAGGTTCATACTAGGCTATCTGCCCTAGGGCATTTATAATCCTAGCCAGAGTGTGTTTGGCTTTCGCCACCCATTTTAAATTAATTTTGCTATGCCCTTTTTTGAGGTTAGTATACTGTGCCTCTGTCTAACAGTGACACAGAAGTGATACCCGGGGTAAACCTACGATCTCCCATCCACTCATCAAGATTCCTCTTGAAGAGAGTCAATGAGGGACTCTGCCTAACCTGGACTGGGATTTTATTCCAGAGTGAAGGGAGCCTCTGGGTTATGAATCTGTCCCTCCAGCATGTCCTACTTATTTCAGTGCTGAGGTTCAAGTCTCTCGAGCACGTAGCTCAATGGGATTTGGATGTTCTGAGGTGCAGCATGTCCATTAATTCCGGGTTGGACATGGCTTTATACGTCAGGCACAGATCGCCTCTGAGCAGGTGGTATGCCACTGAGTAGAGCTGGAGTTTCTTTAACCGGGCAGCATATGGCATCTGTTTGAGCCCTTTGATCCTCTTGGTGAGGTACTTTTGGGGTCTTTCCAGTTGCTGCAGGTGTCTGGTAAGGTACATCCCAAAAGGGGCATTGTACTCAATTATGGGCCTGATGAGGGATGAGTAAAGAGGCACGATGACTTCCCCTGATCTAGATGTGAATCCCTTCATGATTAGGTGGGCTGTATAAAATGTTTTTCTAACCACTTTGTCCACGTGGTTATCAAATGAGAGATTGCTATCAACTTGGGTCCCCAGGTCCCTTAGAAAAGTTGCTAGAATAACAGGATTTCTTAGTGTGCATTTTCTGAAGGATATGAAGTCAAACTCAAATGTGTGTCATTATTTAGTAACTTCAATTCTCAGTGATTTGGCAGAAAAACAACATTTTATCAGGAACAGACAAAAAATATGAGGCAAAAATCTGTACATTCAGGGAAAATCTGAACAGTTGAGAGGTATGCATGGTAGTGACGACAGAGCAAAGTGACAGAAAGTACAGTTGTGTAAAATCTTACAATAACAATTTATGTTCTTCTCTTTACTGTTGCAGTATTCGGTCCAGAAGTGATGTATCGCCCTGGGAAGCCCATCACTTTGCCAGTATAAGTAAGCTTAAAAGAGATCTTGGTTGTGCTGTATGTCAACGTTTATGCTTCCCTTGAAAGGGACTTATGGATGCAACTACCTAGAATGTATTACTCCAGAAGAGAACAGTCGTCATAGCACAAAGGAGTACATACACATCCAGAAGGAAAAAAATGCACAATAAATAAGAGGAGGTTGGAAGGAGGGAGCGAATACTGCAACAATGAAGAATAGGACATCTACCGTTATAGTAAGATTTTACACAACTGTACTATGTCATTCTATATCACTGT
>NC_056728.1:1273469052-1273481552 GCF_019279795.1 Protopterus annectens
AACTAGCACAACAGATTATAAATACATTAACTGAAAGGGTCAAGGCAAATCCTTATAAACATTAAGTGCAACAACATTCTTTGTAACTGCACTCTCAAGAGTGGAAAATTAAAAAGATTCAAGCATTTTATTTCTAGCTGAGACAGCTAGGAATATCATTAAATGTATCCTGGGTGGTTGGCATAATGGTTAAGGTGTTGCTGTTACAAACCCAAGGAGCAGGGTTTGAGCCTCACATTGGGTAACTGCCTAGCCCTCACAAGGCCTAATAGCAATCTATGAACCTACTCTAATTTTGTTTTTCATTTTATAGCATATTTCATTGCACAAGTAAGTTGAATAAAATGTCCAGATGTCAAGTTCATTATTTTTTCCTGTATTTGTCTGTTTGGTCTACTATGTAAATTTGAAACCTGTATATTATGTTTGTTGCAGTGGAAAAAAGTGTCAGAGAACTGAGAGGTTGCCACATTCTCAAGATCTGAAACGTTATAGTAAAATAAGGATATTTTTAGCGACAGACTGCAGTCCTCTTAGTATTACTGTTGGTAATATCCCACAAAGTGATATGTGAGAGTGTTGTGACATAAACACAGAGAAGTTGAGCTGTATTATGACATAAAAAGTCATTTTTATAAGTAACTATCAAGAACAGCAAATTCCACACCACAGTGGTTACTCTACAAAAGACTGCAGTCTCTGACAAAATGCTGTGACCACACTATTCCAAGGACTATTGTAATGAACGAATGATCACGGTACAGAAAGGGTAAGAATTTGTCAGCAAGAATAAAAAAATAAACAAACTGTAATTACTGCTAACATTCAAACCGTATCACTGTGCAACATTCCAGGTGGGAAACTATTGCATGTAACATTTCACATTTTTATAAATTTAATTATGTTTGTTCTGTTACATCTTATTTTGCAGAAGTTGTTGCAGTAAAAGATGAAACTATTTACACTGCAGTTTCTGGAGAATCACATGTTCTCTTCCTCACAAGGGCAGGAAAGGTCTACGAATTTATGCGTTTTCCAAAAAAGTCAAAAACAGTTTGCCCCAGGTAGGATATCTTCATGTAATCTAAAAAATACTACAGGAAATCTGACCATAAATGAATGTGTTAGTTATCTTTGAAGCATTTGACACAGTATTGCTTTCACACAACAGGCAAGGATACGTAAGAATGACCAAAAACTGAAGTACTACAATCCACCAATTTACTGCTTAAATTGTTTCTCTTTAGGTGTACAAAATAACACAAAGTGATTCACTCAAAACCTTCTCAACACTGGTGACTTAAATCAAAGTTTTGGATTGATAATGTTCTTTTAGTTAATGAAATGCAGCTGAAAACACTTGTAGATCGTGACGTCTGCATCAATGGCTACTTGGTATATTGCAGTGACAGACTACGAAGGAGTGAAGTTGGAGGTATTGTCTGGACAGGGGCATCAGGTGCTGACTTGTCTAAACATGGGCTAAACTCTTGGCTAGGCTTATAAGGGCCTCAGGGCTAACAGCCTAGTAACTTCATATGATTATATGTTTCATATAGACTTGTTCCTGGTTTTAAAAAGGGAAACAAAGACAGGAGCATCAAAGGTGGATTACCTGTCTGTGCTGTGTGCAAAACCAGACATTAAGTTTATCACATTCTGTCAAGAGCTAGCAGTTCTACTCATAAACAAAGAGGTTTAAGCTAATCATGACTAACTAAGCATTTTTGTTTTACCCTGTTTGTCCACATTGCTTTCACACAGCTTTACTATAGCAGCTAACAACACCTTTGTCATGATTGTTGACATTATTCTTATTTTTATAACAATTTGTCCCTTCCCAAATATCTCTTCATATTAATTACCATATCAATCAATAAAAACTGCATTTTATAGTAAACATATTTATAGAACATTAACTACTATCTTCAGTTAAATATATGTATGTATATAGATACAGATGTAAAACTCCACCATAGGAAAAAAAAACGGTTGGACTGATGGCGCCAGTAGGCAAAACCAGTCTGCTTCTGTTGCAGTGATTCTCTGTTCTGCTGATATTAAAACTTTTTGTAGTGTACTGTTTTGTTTTAAGTGATAGTTATACTGTGAACTGTGGATTCTTGCATATTATACAGTGGATGGATATTGTCTCCCTGAAGTGCTTTGCACTTCAAGGTGGAGGTAAACTCTGTTATAGGCCAACAGCAAGTTCATCAGACACATGGATTAGTGTTGCGGCCAAACCTCTAAACATCGATGGCTGCCTTCTTTTCTTAAAATTTAGCAGTGAAGTAATTATTTGTTATATGCTATTATATGTTATTCTTCCTCCTTTAAACAAGCAATATAGACTAGTATACTTAAAACATAGAACGTTTTATCTTATGTTATAATGTACCGATCCTTTGAGTAAACATTAAACAATATGAATTTTGTTCTGAGGCCACCATTACAGTTGCAGAAGCTGCACATAGATTATGTACTCTGCATATACTGCCACAGAAATTGGTAAACAGACATTCAGTACATACTAACACAGATAGATGGAACTGCCAAGGAGTGTTTATGCAGTGCTGTTAATCAATAAAGGTCTGACTTTTCTTTTTAAAGCCATTGTATGACAGCAGTATACCACAGCAGGGCACTGGTTAGTTCACCTTTTTAAGTCATGGTGGGAGTGGGCTCTTATCTGGTCATTCTGGCAGTGCATTCAAGATGAAACAAGGCCTTTGGCTGGACAAAAATGGATTGGCTACTTTCTGTCATGTTGCATTGCTTCCGTTTCAACTCTTTTTAAATGATAACTGTAGCAAGGTGAGGAGAGGGTTCTTGTCCTGTAAGGTTAAACTTTTTTTTGAGTCTCACTCTCTCACTGCCAAAGAGCAAATATACAAATAGAAGTAAACAATTACAAGTTAGTTAACTTTAGCAAATATTGCTAGTGGGTATTGCCTGCAACAATGGCAGTTCCAGGTTTTAGCAGGTAACCCGTTAGACATTTGCAGAGCACTGTAATACATCAAAGATACAAAGCACGTGACTTCACTTAAGTGGCTGCAGACTGCTCTTTCCTGTGACATCCTGGTAGAAATCATGTCAGTTACAGAGCAGTGGTGCTAATATTTAATTATGTGACAGCTGCCATGTTGGTGCAACACCACCTTCTTATGTATTGATATTCTGAAGTGTATGCCATGGTAAAGGTGGTAGGCATGGGAGCATGTTTCCATTCCTTGGCCTGTATACACTCTTCAAGGGAGAATTACCACAACCTGCTCTGGAATCTCCCTTTGTTAGCAGTAGGATTTTCAAAAAGAAATTTCAGTGCATGATTAATGTCTTCTGTGTTCTCAGACAACATGGGAGGGTCACTTTTCTGCTGGGTAGCTTTTTACTTGTCTATGTCTAGGAGAAGGAGGTCTTACAGGTACCTTAAGTGTAAAATCAAGCACTCTTCACTGACTTTCTGTAATGGGCTAGTGGGTCTCCTTTAGTCTGCAAATCTTTTTCCCTTATTTAAAATGGATATAGGGTGGCCCTTGGGGGATCAAGAAGAGTGGTCCCCTGGAAATGTGCTCTGTGGGGCTCCTTTGCAAGTTCCTGTAAGAAGCTACAAAACAGGCCTAGCAAAGCTGTGCCAAGTGTTGGGCAATGGACACATCTTTTTCAGAGGAAGAGAGCTTCCTTACCCTTCATCTCCCATAATTGACCTGAGATCTCTCAGGTGTTATAGACATTAGACATCCCTCCCCTTGCTTATCTTTGTGAAACTGGGGGTACCCTTGAGGTGCTTGGAGGTTTCTCCTTCACAATGTCTGTATGTGCAGTCACTGGGGATTTTGGTAAGATTGGCCCCAACCCTGGTGCAGTTTGCATCCTCACAGTTGTAGGGGTTGAAGGAAAGGGAACATATTATATAGTCCTCCCTTGGGAAGGGTGAACTTTGACATTCCTGGCCTTGGGTTCCGGTGGGTTCCTTGTCAGTAGTCTCATGGGAATTCTTCCTTAGTAATTCAGAAGGCTCATGCTTGCCTCTGATACAGGAAAGATCATTTGTATCACCTTACTAGAGGTTATTACCTTGGGAAAGTATCCCTTGCAGACCATCCTCATCCTGATGACGTACCCAGATGTATACATTTTAGGCTATTTGAATTAGGACTGCTTTGGTGGAGGGGGCTGCCCTCACCAGGGGTACCTTTCATGCTGGTCTGGTTGTGAAATGTTGTTCACCATACCTTATGCAGACCCTAAATCAGGTACTGGAGATGATGTTCCTATATTTGACAGAGGGCCCACAAAGTTAATGGTGAGTATTTTTTTCTGGGGTTCTCCTATCAACTCCCCATTAGGGAGTACCTTCTAATGCAGAGGGGGTAAGCATTGTTAGTCCCCCTATTTCCCCTGAAGGCCCATGACATTTGGTTGATGGTTGTTTTAGGTTGGTCCCCCCACTTGGCAAGGTCCATTTATGCCTCTGAGGAGTGCTTATGTCTGGGCCTCCTTAAGCCAATAGCTTTCCTTCCTGGGAGTCCCTGGCTCCAGGGTCCTGCCTCAGTTTGCTGTTAAAGTTGAGTGGGAGCCAGTGAGTGGCTGAACCGGGTCTATATTATAACATCAAAATCTACAAAGATCGAATGTTATAATATTGAACCCTAAACCCCGAAGTCTGAAAACATCGAACAGTCAGAATAGCGAATTTTTTCTCAGGGAAAAAATTTGCTATTCCGAGAAACATACACACAACACAAACACACACAAAAAACAGCAATCCACACACATACACTTAAAATCCTATACCTAAACTAAACTTTACATACACTACTAGATATCCACTTACCTTAACCCAACCCTAACCCTAAGGTCCGTCACTATCACACACTCACCTCACCTGCGCCTTAACCCTAACTCACCTAACCCATCCCCTAACCCTAACCTACACACAACCCATTTACTTACCTGTCCTGCAGCCTAACCCTAACTCACCTAACCTGCCCCCTAACCTACACACAATCGCACACTTACCTGACCCGCACCCTAACCCGAACGTCCACACAACCGCACACTTACCTGACCTGCTCCCTAACCCTAACCTACACACAATTGCACACTTACCTGAACCTGACCCGTAACGTTCCAACATATCGAACGCTGAAAACAGTGAAGCTACAGCAACGACCCACCGAATTCTTTCCCTGGGAGAGAATTCGGTGTCCTGCACCTTCGCTGTTTTCAGTGTTCGACATTACAAAGTCGATATTATAACATTCGATCTTTGTAGATTTCGATGTTATAATATAGACCCGGCTGAACCACCTGAGATTGCTTCCTTTAAGTCCCCTCTTCTCCGGATGAACGGATTAATAACCTCTGACAGAGGAGGAACTTACATTGAGCCTCCTGGGTGATCATTTGGTTGTTTTCTCCTGTCAGATGTTATGTGTGGCCACATCATCTTACCCAGAGTGCAGGGTGGGAGCACTGTGAAATTCTAGTTAAGAACAAGTGTTGATTGAAAAAAAATAGGCCAAATCAATGTTTGGCAAACCTCAGACATAATTTTTTTACAGCAGTGCAAGCCCTTTGCAACACCGACACCCCCTCATCTTAAATATACCTACTTTAAGGTTGCACAAAAGTTGAACAAAAAGAGAACTCCAATGTTGGTGAAACTTGTTTTATTCAAATTTCCTTGCTCGCTCCACACTTTTTGAAAATGCTGACAATCAACCAACATGTTCCCAATTTATTCTACTCTGTATATTTAAGCCAGAGCCTTAACCAACTTAGCACCTTTAAGAAGTAGTAGATGTAATGAAGACAATACATTGACTGGTGAAATGTGAAAGCGATATTACATACGTGTGAGAGGAACTGCATTTAATAAGAGTCTTCAGTAATGATATACTTGAAGGCAACATAAGTCAGAAGCATCAGGACAGAATATTCTCTGACCCTTTTTTTTAATCATAATAAATGTTAAGTGAAGTACAAATGCAAATTCAGAGACCATCTTATGTTGAAGACCATATTATTGTATAAAATTCAGAAATCTTTCTAGATGAAGTAAGAGAATCTCGAAATAGAGCCTATCAAGTTAAATATTAGACAGAAGAGCTAATTACTTTAAAGGGAAGTAAACTCAGCAGTTCTAGAGCAAAATGGAATCACTGGATGTATAGGAAGTTTTAAATGTAAACACCCTTCAGGAATGGTTAACAAGGGTGGTTTATACTAAAGCAAGCACCATCATCAAACAAGCAGAAATGGGTGAAAGGTGTACTAAGTAAATAAGTTAGTTTGTCCTATTTTATCAGCCAAGTAAGTCCACTAGGCACAACTGTCCCCTTATGGGAGCAATATGGGATGCACAAAGACACCAAATACTGTAATACTTGAAATGCTGGAACAGTATCTATATTATTGGATGTTTTTTTTCCACCAAACTGAATGTGTAGCCTAGTTGGATAGGATTTTCAGTATAGAGTCCCTTGTCCTCTTTCAAGACGGTCAAGACTTCATTAAAAAATAAATGACTTTTAAACTGGAGCTCCTCTAGACTGTTAGAGGGATAGCTCTGAGGCTGAGACAAAGGATTTTCTGTCCTTGCTGGGAAAGAATTTTGCTGCTGAGAGATATTATCAATTACTCTGCTACTGATATGGGAATTAGCAAAGTGAACCATGGTTAACTTGGTCAGAAGTGAGTGATCAGAATTATTTTGCCATGTCTCTTTTCACCTTTACAAGAACTTTTTATATCACAGAATGTTGACAGGGGCATACTGAAGACCATTGCTGCATGGATGACATTTAGTGGGACTACTAGGTTTTATACCCCATGTAGCTTGAGACTAGCAAGCCCACACTGTCTAGTGCAATGATGCAGTAAGGGGAATTCATCCCGTGGAGGCACTTCCCCTCAGAGGGTAGCATGTAATGAAGCTTGAAAGAGACTCTGTGGTGTAGGGAGTGTTCTGCAGGGTGGGAGGGAAGGCTGCCCTGCAGGATAAGCAAGCTGACTCACTTTCAACCCATACAGCTGATTGGGATTCTTGGCAGAAGAGCATTCGCCATAGGGCTCTCACCTAACCCTGGATTGTCCAGCTCCCACTCTCTTAGAGCAAACAGGCTGACTGAGAGTAGTTAGAGGAACCATCAGGACTGTTGCTGTGGAGGGGCGTAAAAAAAGGCAACCGCTGTTGATCTTCATCTTTATCTCCCTGTTCTAGAATGGCAAAAAAAGAAGGATGAACTCTAACAGTTGGTCCCTCAAATCCCATAATTTTTTTCATACCACTAGTGTATTCTAATATGGATACATATCAGAGGAATCATTATGATAGACATGAATCCTAGGCTCATCAGGAGTATTGTAGTTGTTAGACATTTTTCAGTTTAATTATGAAAAAAAATATCATCATTAGAATCTCAAGCTCAAAAGTACAGACAATACAGGTCATTGTATCCAAAACTTCTCCTAAAAACCTCTTCTTCTGAGAGAAACCTAAGCCAGACATCTAGATACTGTAGGCCATGCCTAGTCAGTTGAAATACCGAAGTCCTTGTAAGATAGAATACATATTTTTTCCACAGACTCATCCAGACAGTTATCAAGACAAGGATAAACCTGATCTGTATTCAGTCTCAGATGTGCAAGTTCTAGAACTGTACATTTCAGAAATACCCTGCATCAGCAGAAAAAACAAAAGTCAATGCAGCAAAACAAAATGGTGATATATCTATCCTGGGTGTCAGAAATGTCCTGTGGGGCCTTCAGAACCGAGATGTAAAAGTTGACATCTTTTATATCCAAAGCCACTTGTAAAAGCATCTCCTGGAGATGAAGAAGTGAAAAGAGGATTTTTGAGTAGACATTTTGAACTTTTTTTTTTACAGACTTTTTCTGGTTTGAGAGGTCTAAGGTAGGCTTCGGTGCTTTTCTGTCTTTGAAAACAGTGAATGTATTAGATAAAACCTTTTTCTTTGTTCTGCCTCTGGAACCAGATATATTGCCTATATATCCAGAAGGTTTTAAAGCACTGACATATTCAAGGCAATCTGAAGTTTTGAAGTAAAATGAACTGGGCTTGGTGTTGGTTTGCTGTAAAATCTTGTTGTGCTTCCCTTGACAGTACTTCTGGACACAGTGGTGTGATACCATTAGATGCTACTGGTGTGCAGAAAGAGAAACAAAATGACCTCCTATATGTACTACCTGAGAAACATCAGGAGCAGGTGATAGTGGGGGTAAGATTAATAACTGTGCAGAGAAGTATCTTTCCTGCTGAGAGGAGGCACTGCCCTGTTGCCATGGCTGATGCTGCCACTTACCCCTCCATACTTATAATTTCTTATGAAACTTCCTCTTATTATGAGCCTGATGCTGCAGAACTCCCTCAGATGGGGGGGGGGGGGGGGTTAAATGTAAAACTTATCAAGGACAGCATTCAGAATCCTGGTTCTTATGCCATCAGGAAAAAGGATGATTTCTTAACCTTTTATCTTTCTAATAGTACAAGATGCAGCAGCTCTACAACTGGCCCTGACAGCATTATAACTGCCTTACCAACCACCTTCCCACCTTCCTAATCAGACAACAGATAAAATTCACCAAAACTCCCACCATACTCAAAATTTGTAACTCCAGAAACTTCAGTGAAGAAGATCTCATAGAAGCCCTACAGCATTGTAACTGGACACCTCTTAATCACCTTCCATTAAACAATGCTGTAGAATTCTTCAACACAACATTTCTAAATATTGTAAATGATCTAGCTCCTC
Source organism: Protopterus annectens (assembly GCF_019279795.1). Lineage (NCBI taxonomy): Eukaryota > Metazoa > Chordata > Ceratodontiformes > Protopteridae > Protopterus > Protopterus annectens. The sequence goes on from NC_056728.1 coordinate 1,273,477,839, forward strand.
TGAGAACAATTAGATTACATTCCAACCTAGCCCCTTGGCTCTCAAAAGATACTTGTGACACGATCAAAGCCAGAAACAAGGCCTGGAACATATGGTGCTGGCTCAAAACCAGTACCAATAGACAAAAATTCCTCAAACTATGCAGTAAAACTAAAAAGATGTTAAGGCATGACAAAAACACCCACTTCATTGAATTACAAAAGAAATATAGTTCAAACCCGCAAACAGTCTGGGCCACCCTTAACAAAATCCTTAAACCTGGTATTACCAGCACTCTACCCCTCCAATACAGATGGCAGCATTTATGAAATTGCATCTCAATTTAATCAATATTTCACCTCCTCCATCCTTCAACTTACTAACAACCATGCTGTTACAACTAACACACCCCTAATGCAACCAGGTGGCACTAACACTCCTTTTACTCTCAGACCTGTACCTACAAACCTTATAAATAAATACCCCACTAAACTTAAAACAACCACTCTAGCAGCCAACAATTTCCCATCAAATTACCTCACACTAGCAGCTTGATCCATAGCCTACCCTGTATCAGTACTTATAAATACAAGTATAATTGAACATACTGTTCCCTCATCATGGAACATTTCCTACATCACACCCTTGCATAAGGGAGGCTCCTCTACAGTGCGAAATAACTACCAACCAATAGCTATTCTACCTCCCTTATCAAAAATCCTAGAAAAATGTGTTCATAAACAATTACTTAACCAGCTTTTGTCCAAAAATCTGCTATCCATTACCCAACATGGTTTCCACCCAGCACATATTATCACCTCAGCACTAATAACATTTGCCAACACAGTCAATCACCACAAGAATCAAGGCAACTCTGTTGCTACCATTTTCTTAGACTTACCAAAAGCTTTGGATACAGTATCCCACCACAAACTAGTTACCTCCCTCTCCAGGCATTGTGTTGATACCCCCTCCCTTCTCTGGTTTAATGAATATCTCAGCAATCGCCTTCAAGTAGTAAAATGGCATGTCTCACTTTCTCCTCTTCTTTCTGTTTCACAAGGTGTACCTCAAGGCTCCATACTTGGAGCCCTGCTCTTTACCATATTCACAAATACCCTTCACACTGCCACTCATCAGGCCAGCATAGTACAATATGCTGTTGACACTACAGTAATCTGCTCTGCACCTACAATGCAGCTGCTTCAGACCAAAACCTAGCAGACTTTCACTGAAAGAGAGACTTGGCTAAAAGACTCCCAACTGATATTAAACCTAAAAAAGACCCAACTAATGCTCTTTCATCCCACTAAAATGGTTAATCCCCATGTCTCTTTCTCTATCACCTCTTCCAATAACACAATCTCTCCAGTGCCATATGTCAAACTGTTCAAAGGGAGTGGACTACCAGAGGGGACTACTATGGCCTTTTTTGTGGGGACCAGGGTTTTTGCTGCCCCCCAATTTTTTGGGATTTTTAACATTTTGGGCCATTGCTCAGCGTCCTGATCCAAGATCAGACGAGGGAAGGACGGGGGGACAAGGGAAAGACAGACAGAAAGAGGAATTGTTTTCGGGCTGCATATAAAATATATAATATAATTTACTGTTTCGCTGTCACTGGTGACCAAAGTTAACCTCCTGGCTCAACTCTAGGTGCATTCAAGCAATAAATGTAACAATGAATGCCTAATAGTTACCTTAAATTCTAATTCTCTAACATTTTAGTTACCATTTTTTTTTCAGATAAACAGTTATGGAACCCTTGGAGCATAATCTGTAGCAGTTAAGAGAAAGATGTTATCCACCTGCATATATTTCTTTTAAAACAGTCAAGTATTTCATAACAAAAACACAATGCTTCCCACATTTTTAGAACTTCATTAGGCAACAAACATCATTGTAGAAATGGAAACTTGGGATGCATGTTTAAAACGCTAGTACAAATTCTCAAGACAAAACCTGGGTAGCTGACATTGGACTATCTCTGCATTTCAAAGGGACGTATTGTGTCTGTGTGTTACAAAGTGAAGATAAAACGTAAAGTTTTTTTTGTTACTTTTTGTTGTAATACTACTGTTCAGCTTCTCATCTCAACTATTCTCAGTCATCTCCCCACCCAGAGAGAGGTTCCCCCTCCAAAGTATGCAGAAGCCCTTAAATAAATGACCCCTCCAGTAGTCTGGCCATGTATGCACAAGCACTTTGACATCAAAATGAAATCTTTCCCACAAGATCCCTGTAGCAGTGTGACTACACATGCATAAGCACTGAAATTGTACCAAAATGAAGCATTAGCCCAAACAACCACTCCAGTAGTTTTCCCTTGTATGCACAAGCAGTTACATGACATCAAACTAGCGCAAATGAACCCTTCAGTTGTCTTCCCATATAAGCACAAGCACTTAAATGTCATCAAAATAAAACATTTTCCCCAACAACCCCTCCCTGACTTTGTCCATGAAAATGAAATATCTCACCCACAACCCTTCTATTAGTATACTCATGTATGCACAAACTCTTAAATGACACCAAAATGAAACATCAGCTCAAACGACCCCTCCAGTAGTTGCACATGTATGCACAAGCTAAAAATAATGGATGGACAAAGATCCAAAACCGGGGACAGTTTTTAATTATTGCTCTTATAAACTATATAGATATATATATTAAAAAAAAAATATATATATATATATATATATATATATATATATATATGTGTGTGTATGTATGTATGTATGTATGTATATATATATATATATATATATATATATATATATATATATATATATATATATATGGGTCTACTGCATTCTAGTGAATTTACGTTTCAACGAAATGTAAATCCGCAAATGCATTTACCCAAAAGTGCATTTCAACGCAAACATACGACCCAAAAAAACAAACACTTAAAATAACTTTATGAAGGGGGAGCTTCGCCCCTCTACACCCCCATGTGGGAGGCTGTGCCCCCCACTTTAATATTCTCACTCCGAGATCGCACTACATTCCCACTGTACCACGATCTCAGTAAAAGTCCTATTAGTTGTACATCAACACTAAATGTTGATGTACAACTAATGTAACATGCAAGCAGCATGTTTTCAGTCAACATCCCCCCTTACTACTCTATTTTTTTTAAAACTTTATTAAGTGAAAGTGCGTTTTCGATAAAATGCACTTTCGTGGAATTATATTAGTGGATTTACGTTTCGGTGAAACGTAAATTCGCTAATATACTGTAGATCCATATATACATCCCATACAGATGATCAAACTTTTAAAAGTTTGACCTTCATATGGCCGAGACCATATGACTGAACTTTTAAAAGTTCGAACATTCTGAACGGAGATCTCCATACAATGCGGAACAGGACAATTTCCCTTTTCCTCACTGTAGCGCGATCTCAGAGTTGGTATATTTAAAAAGCAGTCGTTCAGGGTAATTTTTTTTTTTCCTTTTATCAATTGTTCGAACTTTTAAAAGTTTGATCATCTGTAGTAGACATATATATATATATATATATATATATATATATATATATATATGTATATATATATATATATATATATATATATATATATATATATGTGTGTGTGATATAGATATATAGATATTGAGATATATACATACACTAATAACTGCCGCAATGAACTAGTACTATAACACAATAAACTTCAGTAAACTGCAGTGAAATAACAATTCCACTGAAATAAATATAAACACTCAAGCTC